>NC_054506.1:2647007-2650141 GCF_017639515.1 Carcharodon carcharias
GAGACTGAGGGGTGGGAGACGGAGGAGGGGAGAGACGGAGGGGTGGGAGGCGGAGGGGGGAGAGACGGGGGGGAGAGACGGAGGGGTGGGAGACGGAGGGGGGGAGAGACGGAGGGGTGGGAGACGGAGGGGGGGGAGAGACGGAGGGGTGGGAGACGGAGGGGGGAGAGACGGGGGGGAGAGACGGAGGGGTGGGAGATGGAGGGGGGGAGAGACGGAGGGGTGGGAAACGGAGGGGGGGAGAGACGGAGGGGTGGGAGATGGAGGGGGAGAGACAGAGGGGGAGAGACGGAGGAGTGGGAGACGGGGGGAGAGACGGAGGGGTGGGAGACAGAGGGGTGGGAGACGGAGGGATGGGAGACGGAGGTGGGAGAGAGAGACGGAGGTGTGGGAGACGGAGGGAGGGGGAGAGATGGAGGGATGGGAGACGGAGGGAGGGGGAGAGACGGAGGGAGGGGGAGAGACGGAGGGGTGGGAGATGGAGGGGTGAGAGACGGAGGGGTGGGAGTCGGAGGGGGGAGAGACGGAGGGGGGAGAGACGGAGGGGGAGAGACCGAGGGGTGGGAGACGGAGGAGGGGAGAGACGGAGGGGTGGGAGACGGAGGGGGGAGAGACGGGGGGGAGAGACGGAGGGGTGGGAGACGGAGGGGGGAGAGACGGAGGGGTGGGAGACGGAGGGGGGGAGAGACGGAGGGGTGGGAGACGGAGGGGGGAGAGACGGGGGGGAGAGACGGAGGGGTGGGAGATGGAGGGGGTGAGAGACGGAGGGGTGGGAAACGGAGAGGGGGAGAGACGGAGGGGTGGGAGATGGAGGGGGGAGAGACAGAGGGGGAGAGACGGAGGAGTGGGAGACGGGGGGAGAGACGGAGGGGTGGGAGACGGAGGGGTGGGAGACGGAGGGATGGGAGACGGAGGTGGGAGAGAGAGACGGAGGTGTGGGAGACGGAGGGAGGGGGAGAGACGGAGGGATGGGAGACGGAGGGAGGGGGAGAGACGGAGGGGTGGGAGACGGAGGGGTGGGAGACGGAGGGAGGGGGAGAGACGGAGGGGTGGGAGACGGAGGGAGGGGGAGAGACGGAGGGAGGGGGAGAGACGGAGGGGTGGGAGATGGAGGGGTGAGAGACGGAGGGGTGGGAGACGGAGGGGTGGGAGACGGAGGGTGGGAGAGACGGAGGGGGAAAGACGGAGGGGGGAGGGACGGAGGGGTGAGGGGCAGAGGGGGGAGAGGCGGAGGGGGGGAGAGGTGGAGGGGCAGAGGGAGGGGGGGGAGAGACGCGGTGGGAGACGGAGGGGGGAGAGAGACGGAGGGGTGGGAGATGGAGGGGTGGGAGACGGAGTGGGGGAGAGACGGAGGGGGGAGAGACGGAGGGAGGGGGAGAGACGGAGGGAGGGGGAAAGACGGAGGGGGGAGAGACAGAGTGGGGGAGAGACGGAGGGGGGAGAGACAGAGGGGGGAGAGACAGAGGAGGAGAGACGGAGGGAGGGGGGAGAGATGGAGGGGGGAGAGACGGGGGGGGAGACGGAGGGGTGGGAGATGGAGGGAGGGGGGAGAGACGGAGGGAGGAGAGACGGAGGGGGGAAAGACGGAGTGGGGGAGAGATGGAGGGGGAGAGACGGAGGGAGGGGGAGAGACGGAGGGGTGGGAGACGGAGGGGGGAGAGACGGAGGTTGGAGAGATGGAGGGAGGGGGAGAGACGGGGGAGAGACGGAGGGGGGAGAGACAGAGGGGTGGGAGATGGAGGGGTGGGAGAAGGAGGGGGCAGAGACGGAGGGGGGAGAGACGGGGGGGAGAGATGGAGGACGGGAGAGACGGGGTGGAGAGACGGAGGGGGGAGAGATGGAGGGAGGGGGAGAGACGGGGGAGAGACGGAGGGGGGAGAGACGGAGGGAAGGGGAGAGATGGAGGGGGGAGAGACGGAAGGAGGGGGGAGAGACGGAGGGGTGGGAGACGGAGTGGGGGAGAGACGGAGGGGGGAGAGACAGAGGGGTGGGAGACGGAGGGGGAGAGACGGAGGGGGGAGAGACGGAGGGGGGAGAGACGGAGCGGTGGGAGACGGAGGGGGGGAGAGACGGAGGGGTGGGAGACGGGGGGGGAGAGACGGAGGGGTTGGAGACGGAGGGGGGGAGAGACGGAGGGGGAGAGACGGAGGGGGGAGAGACAGAGGGGTGGGAGACGGAGGGGGGGAGAGACGGAGGGGTGGGAGACGGAGGGGTGGGAGACGGAGGGATGGGAGACGGAGGTGGGAGAGAGAGACGGAGGTGTGGGAGACGGAGGGAGGGGGAGAGACGGAGGGATGGGAGACGGAGTGAGAGGGAGAGACGGAGGGGTGGGAGACGGCGGGGTGGGAGACGGAGGGAGGGGGAGAGACAGAGGGGTGGGAGACGGAGGGAGGGGGAGAGACGGAGGGAGGGGGAGAGACGGAGGGGTGGGAGATGGAGGGGTGAGAGACGGAGGGGTGGGAGACGGAGGGGGGAGAGACAGAGGGGGGAGAGACGGAGGGGGAGAGACGGAGGGGTGGGAGACGGAGGGAGGGGGGAGAAACGGAGGGGTGGGAGACGGAGGGAGGGGGAGAGACGGAGGGGCGAGAGAGAGACGGAGGGGGAGAGATGTAGTGGGGGAGAGGTGGAGGGGCAGAGGGAGGAGGGGGGAGAGAGAGGCGTGGTTACTGATGTTTGGAGATTTCATTGTGTTTCCTGTTTCTCTCTTTCACTCTCACAGAAATGACACAAAAGAAGATGTGTTTGTCCATCAGGTGAGCTCAGCTCTCTCCCCCTGTCTCCCCGTCTCCCCGTCTCCCCCTGTCTCCCCGTCTCCCCGTCTCCCCCCGTCTCCCTGTCTCCCTGTCTCCCCGTCTCCCCATCCCTGTCTCCCTGTCTCCCCGTCTCCCTGTCTTCCTGTCTCCCCGTCTCCCCATCCCTGTCTCCCTGTCTCCCCGTCTCCCCATCCCTGTCTCCCCGTCTCCCCGTCTCCCCCTGTCTCCCTGTGTCCCTGTCTCCCCGTCTCCCTGTCTCCCTGTCTCCCCATCTCCCCATCCCTGTCTCCCTGTCTCCCCGTCTCCCCATCCCTGTCTCCCTGTCTCCTCGTCTCCCCATCTCCATCCCTGTCTCCCTGTCTCCCTGTCTCCCCATCTCCA
>NC_054506.1:2650641-2705504 GCF_017639515.1 Carcharodon carcharias
CCTCCCTCACCACCTCCCTCACCACTCCTCCCTCACCACCCCTCCCTCACCACCTCCCTCACCACCTCCTCCCTCACCACCTCCTCCCTCACCACCTCCTCCCTCTCACAACCTCCCCCACCACCTCCTCCCTCACCACCTCCTCCCTCACCACACCTCCTTCCAACCACCACCTCCCTCACCACCTCCCTCACCACCTCCCTCACCAACTCCTCCCTCACCACCTCCCTCACCACCTCCTTCACCACCACCACCTCCCTCACCACCTCCCACACCACCACCCTCCCTCACCACCTCCTCCTCCATCACCACCTCCCCCCCTCACCACCCCCTCACCACCTCCTCCCTCACACACCTCCCTCACCACCTCCTCTCTCACCACCTCCCTCACCTCCTCCCTCACCACCTCCTCCTCCATCACCACCCCTCCCTCACCTCCTCCCTCACCACCTCCTCCCTCACCACCACCTCCCTCACCACCTCCTCCCTCACCACCTCCTCCTTCACCACCTACTCCTCCCTCACCACCTCCCTCACCACCTCCTCTCACCACCTCCTCCCTCACCACCTCCCCTCACCACCTCCCTCACCACCTCCTCCCTCACCACCTCCCTCACCACCTCCTCCCTCACCACCCCCTCCCTCACCACCTCCTCCCTCACCACCTCCCTCACACTCCCTCACCACCTCCTCCCTCACCACCACCTCCTCCCTCACCACCTCCCTCACCACCTCCTCCCTCACCACCTCCTCCCTCACCACCTCCCCCTCAACACCTCCCTCACCACCTCCCTCCACCACCTCCCTCACCACCTACCTCACCACCTCCTTCACCACCACCTCCTCCCTCACCACCCCCTCACAACCTCCTCACCACCTCCTCCCTCACCACCTCCTCCCTCACCACCTCCCTCACCACCTCCCTCACCACCTCCTCCCTCAACACCTCCCCCTCACCACCTCCTCACCACCTCCTCCCTCACCACCTCCTCCCTCAACACCCTCCCTCTCACCACCTCCCTCACCACTCCTCCCTCACCACCTCCTCCCTCACCACCTCCTCCTCACCACCTCTCCCCACCACCTCCTCCCTCACCACCCACCTCCCTCACCACCTCCTTCACCACCACCTCCTCCCTCAACACCTCCCTCACCACCTTCCCTCACCACACTCCTCCCTCACCACCTCCCTCACCTCCTCCTTCACCACCACCACCTCCCTCACCACCTCCCTCACCACCTCCCTCACCACCTCCTCCTCCTCACCACCTCCTCCCTCACCACCTCCCTCACCACCACCTCCTCCCCACCACCTCCCTCACACCTCCTCTCTCACCACCTCCCTCACCTCCTCCCTCACCACCTCCTCCTCCATCACCACCTCCTCCCTCACCTCCTCCCTCACCACCTCCTCCCTCACCACCTCCTCCCTCACCACCTCCTCCCTCACCACCTCCTCCCTCACCACCTCCTCCTCCCTCACCACCTCCCTCATCACCTCCTCCCTCACCACCTCCTCCCTCACCACCTCCCTCACCACCTCCCTCACCACCTCCTCCCTCACCACCTCCCTCACCACCTCCTCCCTCACCACCTCTCCCTCACCACCTCCTCCCTCAACACCTCCCTCAACACCTCCTTCACCACCTCCTCCCTCACCACCTCCTCCCTCAACACCTCCCTCACCACCTCCTCCCTCACCACCTCCTCCCTCACCACCTCCTCCCTCACCACCTCCCTCACCACCTCCCTCACCACCTCCCTCACCACCTACCTCACCACCTCCTTCACCACCACCTCCTCCCTCACCACCTCCCTCACCACCTCCCTCACCACCTCCTCCCTCACCACCTCCTCCCTCACCACCTCCCTTACCACCTCCCTCACCACCTCCTCCCTCAACACCTCCCTCACCACCTCCCTCACCACCTCCTCCCTCACCACCTCCTCCCTCAACACCTCCCTCACCACATCCGCCCTCTCCTCCTCCTCCCTGACCACCTCCTTCCTCACCACCTCCTCCCGCACCACCTCCTCCCTCACCCCCTCCCTCACCACCAGCTCCTCCCTCACCACCTCCTACCTCAGCACCTCCCTCACCACCACCTCCTCCCTCACCACCTCCTCCCTCACCACCTCCTCCCTCACCACCTCCCCCACCACCACCACCCACACCACCACCTCCCTCACCACCTCCTTCACCAACACCTCCTCCCTCAACACCTCCCTCACCACCTCCCTCACAACCTCCTCCCTCACCACCTCCCTCACCACCTCCTTCACCACCACCACCTCCCTCACCACCTCCCTCACCACCTCCCTCACCACCTCCTCCTCCATCACCACCTCCTCCCTCACCACCTCCCTCACCAACTCCTCCCTCACCACCTCCCTCAGCACCTCCTCTCTCACCTCCTCCCTCACCTCCTCCCTCACCACGTCCTCCTCCATCACCACCTCCTCCCTCACCTCCTCCCTCACCACCTCCTCCCTCACCACCACCTCCCTCACCACCTCCTCCCTCACCACCTCCTCCCTCACCACCTCCTCCCTCACCACCTCCTCCCTCAACACCTCCCTCACCACCTCCCTCACCACCTCCCTCACCACCTCCTCCCTCACCACCTCCTTCACCACCACCTCCTCCCTCACCACCTCCCTCACCACCTCCCTCACCACCTCCTCCCTCACCACCTCCCTCACCACCTCCTCCCTTTCCACCTCCTTCACCACCACCTCCTCCCTCACCACCTCCCTCACCACCTCCCTCACCACCTCCTCCCTCACCACCTCCTCCCTCACCACCTCCCTTACCACCTCCCTCACCACCTCCTCCCTCAACACCTCCCTCACCACCTCCCTCACCACCTCCTCCCTCACCACCTCCTCCCTCAACACCTCCCTCACCACATCCGCCCTCTCCTCCTCCTCCCTCACCACCTCCTCCATCACCACCTCCTCCCTCACCACCTCCTCCCTCACCACCTCCCTCACCACCTCCTCCCTCACCACCTCCTCCCTCACCACCTCCCTCACCACCTCCTCCCTCACCACCTCCTCCCTCACCACCTCCTCCCTCACCACCTCCCCCACCACCTCCTCCCTCACCACCACCTCCCTCACCACCTCCTTCACCACCACCTCCTCCCTCAACACCTCCCTCACCACCTCCCTCACCAACTCCTCCCTCACCACCTCCCTCACCACCTCCTTCACCACCACCACCTCCCTCACCACCTCCCTCAGCACCACCCTCACCACCTCCTCCTCCATCACCACCTCCTCCCTCACCACCTCCCTCACCAACTCCTCCCTCACCACCTCCCTCAGCACCTCCTCTCTCACCTCCTCCCTCACCTCCTCCCTCACCACCTCCTCCTCCATCACCACCTCCTCCCTCACCTCCTCCCTCACCACCTCCTCCCTCACCACCACCTCCCTCACCACCTCCTCCCTCACCACCTCCTCCCTCACCACCTCCTCCTCCCTCACCACCTCCCTCATCACCTCCTCCCTCACCACCTCCTCCCTCACCACGTCCCTCACCACCTCCCTCACCACCTCCTCCCTCACCACCTCCCTCACCACATCCTCCCTCACCCCCTCTCCCTCACCACCTCCTCCCTCAACACGTCCCTCACCACCTCCCTCACCACCTCCTCCCTCAACACCTCCTCCCTCAGCACCTCCCTCACCACATCCGCCCTCTCCTCCTCCTCCCTCACCACCTCCTCCAACACCACCTCCTCCCTCACCACCTCCCGCACCACCTCCCTCGCCACCTCCTCCCTCACCACCTCCCTTACCACCTCCTCCCTCACCACCTCCTCCCTCACGACATCCTCCCTCAGAACCTCCTCCAACACCACCTCCTCCCTCACCACCTCCTCCCTCACCAACTCCTCCCTCACCTCCTCCCTCACCACCTCCTCCCTCACCACCTCCCTCACCACCTCCTCCCTCACCACCTCCCTCCCCACCTCCCTCACCACCTCCCTCACCACCTCCTCCTCCCTCACCTCCTCCCTGACCACCTCCGTCACCACTTCCTCCCTCACCACCTTCTCCCTCACCACCTCCCTCACCACCTCCTCCCTCACCACCTATTCCCTCACCACCACCTCCTCCCTCACCTCCCCCCTCACCACCTCCTCCTTCACCACCTCCCTCACCACCTCCTTCCTCACCACCTCCTCCCTCACCAACTCCTCCCTCACCACCTCCCTCACCACCGCCTCCCTCACCTCCTCCCTCACCACCTCCTCCCTCACCACCTCCTCACTCACCTCCTACTCCCTCACCACCTCCCTCATCACCTCCTCCCTCACCTCCTACTCCCTCACCACCTCCCTCATCACCTCCTCCCTCACCACCTCCTCCCTCACCACCTCCCTCACTACCGCCCTCACCACCTCCTCCCTCACCACCTCCTCCCTCACCACCTCCCTCACGACCTCCTCCCTCACCACCTCCCTCACCACCTCCCTCACCACCTCCCTCACAACCTCCTCCTCTCTCACCTCCTCCCTCACCACCGCCCTCACCACCTCCTCCCTCACCACCTCCCTCACCACCTCCCTCGCCACCTCCTCCCTCACCACCTCCTCCCTCACCACCTCCTTCCTCACCACCTCCTCCTCCCTCGCCTCCTCCCTCACCACCTCCCTCACCACCTCCTCCCTCACCACCTCCTCCCTCACCTCCTCCCTCACCACCTCCTCCCTCACCACCTCCCTCACCACCTCCTCCCTCACCTCCTCCCTCACCAGCTCCTCCCTCACCACCTCCTCCCTCACCAACTTCCTCACCACCTCCTCCCTCACCACCTCCTCCCTCACCACCTCCTCCCTCACCACCACCTCCACCCTAACCACCTCCTCCCTCACCACC
The DNA here is from genome assembly GCF_017639515.1 of Carcharodon carcharias. Taxonomy (NCBI): domain Eukaryota; kingdom Metazoa; phylum Chordata; class Chondrichthyes; order Lamniformes; family Lamnidae; genus Carcharodon; species Carcharodon carcharias. Next base: position 2,655,532 of record NC_054506.1, read on the forward strand.
TCGTCCCTCACCATCTCCCTCACCACCTCCTCCCTCACCACCTCCTCCCTCACCACCTCCCTCACCACCTCCTCCCTCACCACCACCTTCCCTCACCACCTCCTTCACCACCACCTCGTCCCTCAACACCTCCCTCACCACCTCCCTCACCAACTCCTCCCTCACCACCTCCCTCACCACCTCCTTCACCACCACCACCTGCCTCACCACCTCCCTCACCACCTCCCAAAACACCTCCCTCACCACCTCCTCCTCCATCACCACCTCCTCCCTCACCACCTCCCTCACCAACTCCTCCCTCACCACCTCCCTCACCTCCTCCTCCATCACCACCTCCTCCCTCACCTCCTCCCTCACCACCTCCTCCCTCACCACCACCTCCCTCACCAACTCCTCCCTCACCACCTTCTCCCTCACCACCTCCTCCTCCCTCACCACCTCCCTCATCACCTCCTCCCTCACCACCTCCTCCCTCACCACCTCCCTCACCACGTCCTCCCTCACCACCTCCTCCCTCACCACCTCCTCCCTCAACACGTCCCTCACCACATCCCTCACCACCTCCCTCACCACCTCCTCCCTCACCACCTCCTCCCTCACCACCTCCTCCCTCAACACCTCCCTCACCACCTCCCTCACCACCTCCTCCCTCACCACCTCCTCCCTCAACACCTCCCTCACCACATCCGCCCTCTCCTCCTCCTCCCTCACCACCTCCTCCATCACCACCTCCTCCCTCACCACCTCCTCCCTCACCACCTCCCTCACCACCTCCTCCCTCACCACCTCCTCCCTCACCACCTCCCTCACCACCTCCTCCCTCAAAACCTCCTCCCTCACCACATCCTCCCTCAGAACCTCCTCCCTCACAACCTGCTCCCTCACCACCTCCTCCCTCACCACCTCCCTCACCACCTCCTCCCTCACCACCTCCCTCACCACCTCCTCCCTCACAACCTCCCTCACCACCTCCCTCACCACCTCGTCCTCCCTCACCTCCTCCCTCACCACCTCCGTCACCACCTCCTCCCTCACCACCTTCTCCCTCACTACCTCCCTCACCACTTCCTCCCTCACCTCCTCCTCCCTCACCACCTGCTCCTCCCTCACCTCCTCCCTCACCACCTCCCTCACCACCTCCTCCCTCAACACCTCCACCCTCACCTCCTCCCTCACCACCTCCTCCCTCACCACCTCCCTCACCACCTCCTTTTTCACCACCTCCTCCCTCACCAACTCCTCCCTCACCACCTCCCTCACCACCTCCTCCCTCACCTCCTCCCTCACCACCTCCTCCCTCACCACCTCCTCCCTCACCTCCTCCCTCACCACCTCCTCCCCCACCACCTCCCTCACCACCTCCTCCCTCACCACCTCCTCCCTCACCACCTCCCTCACCACCTCCTCCCTCACCACCTCCTCCCTCAGCACCACCTCCTCCCTCACCACCTCCTCCCTCACAACCTCCTCCCTCACCACCTCCTCCCTCACCTCCTCCCTCCCCACCACCCTCACCACCACCGCCCTCACCTCCTCCTCCCTCACCACCTCCTTCCTCACCACCTCCTCCCTCACCACCTCCTCCTCCCTCACCACCTCCTCACTCACAACCTCCTCCCTCACCTCCTCCCTCACCACCTCCCTCACCACTTCCTTCACCACCACCTCCTCCCTCACCACCTCACTCACATCCTCCCTCAACACCTCCTCCCTCACCACCTCCTCCTCCATCACCACCTCCTCCCTCACCTCCTCCCTCACCACCTCCTCCCTCACCACCTCCTCCCTCACCACCACCTCCCTCACCACCTCCTCCCTCACCACCTCATCCCTCACCACCTCCTCCTCCCTCACCACCTCCCTCATCACCACCTCCCTCACCACCTGCTCCCTCACCACCTCCTCCCTCACCTCCTCCCTTACGACCTCCGCCCCACCACGTCCCTCACCTCCTCCATCCTCACCACCTCCTCCCTCATCACCTCCTCCCTCACCACCTCCTCCCTCACCACCTCCCTCACCACCTCCTCCCTCACCTCCTCCCTCACCACCTCCTCCCTCACCACCTCCTCCCTCACCAACTCCCTCACCACCTCCTCTCTCACCACCTCCTCCCTCACCACCTCCTCCCTTACCACCAGCTCCACCCTCACCACCTCCTCCCTCCCACCTCCTCCCTCACCATCTCCCTCACCACCTCCTCCCTCACCACCTCCTCCCTCACCACCTCCCTCACCACCTCCACCCTCACCATCACCTCCCTCACCACCTCCTTCACCACCACCTCCTCCCTCAACACCTTCCTCACCACCTCCCTCACCAACTCCTCCCTCACCACCTCCCTCACCACCTCCTTTTTCACCACCTCCTCCCTCACCAACTCCTCCCTCACCACCTCCCTCACCACCTCCTCCCTCACCTCCTCCCTCACCACCTCCTCGCTCACCACCTCCTCCCTCACCACCTCCCTCACCACCTCCTCCCTCACCACCCCCCTCAACACCTCCTCCCTCACCACCTCCTCCCTCACCACCTCCCTCACCACCTCCTCCCTCACCACCTCCTCCCCCAGCACCACCTCCTCCCTCACCACCTCCTCCCTCACAACCTCCTCCCTCACCACCTCCTCCCTCACCTCCTCCCTCCCCACCACCCTCACCACCACCGCCCTCACCTCCTCCTCCCTCACCACCTCCTTCCTCACCACCTCCTCCCTCACCACCTCCTCCTCCCTCACCACCTCCTCACTCACAACCTCCTCCCTCACCTCCTCCCTCACCACCTCCCTCACCACTTCCTTCACCACCACCTCCTCCCTCACCACCTCCCTCACCACCTCCCTCACCACGTCCTCCCTCACCACCTCCTCCTCCATCACCACCTCCTCCCTCACCTCCTCCCTCACCACCTCCTCCCTCACCACCTCCTCCCTCACCACCACCTCCCTCACCACCTCCTCCCTCACCACCTCATCCCTCACCACCTCCTCCTCCCTCACCACCTCCCTCATCACCACCTCCCTCACCACCTGCTCCCTCACCACCTCCTCCCTCACCTCCTCCCTTACGACCTCCGCCCCACCACGTCCCTCACCTCCTCCATCCTCACCACCTCCTCCCTCATCACCTCCTCCCTCACCACCTCCTCCCTCACCACCTCCCTCACCACCTCCTCCCTCACCTCCTCCCTCACCACCTCCTCCCTCACCACCTCCTCCCTCACCAACTCCCTCACCACCTCCTCTCTCACCACCTCCTCCCTCACCACCTCCTCCCTTACCACCAGCTCCACCCTCACCACCTCCTCCCTCCCACCTCCTCCCTCACCATCTCCCTCACCACCTCCTCCCTCACCACCTCCTCCCTCACCACCTCCCTCACCACCTCCACCCTCACCATCACCTCCCTCACCACCTCCTTCACCACCACCTCCTCCCTCAACACCTTCCTCACCACCTCCCTCACCAACTCCTCCCTCACCACCTCCCTCACCACCTCCTTCACCACCACCACCTCCCTCACCACCTACCTCACCACCTCCCTCACAAACTCCCTCACCACCTCCTCCTCCATCACCACCTCCTCCCTCACCACCTCCCTCACCAACTCCTCCCTCACCACCTCCCTCACCACCTCCTCTCTCACCACCTCCCTCACCTCCTCGCTCACCACCTCCTCCTCAATCACCACCTCCTCCCTCACCTCCTCCCTCACCACCTCCTCCCTCACCACCACCTCCCTCACCACCTCCTCCCTCACCACCTCCTCCCTCACCACCTCCTCCTCCCTCACCACCTCCCTCATCACCTCCTCCCTCACCACCTCCTCCCTCAGCACCTCCTCAGCACCTCCCTCACCACCTCCTCCCTCACCACCTCCCTCACCACGTCCTCCCTCACCACCTCCTCCCTCACCACCTCCTCCCTCAACACGTCCCTCACCACCTCCCTCACCACCTCCCTCACCACCTCCTCCCTCACCACCTCCTTCACCACCACCTCCTCCCTCACCACCTCCCTCACCACCTCCCTCACCACCTCCTCCCTCACCCACCTCCTCCCTCACCAACTCCCTCACCACTTCCTCCCTCACCACCCCCCTCACCACCTCCTCCCTCACCACCTCCTCCTCCATCTCCACCTCCTCCCTCACCTCCTCCCTCACTACCTCCTCCCTCACCACCACCTCCCTCACCACCTCCTCCCTCACCACCTCCTCCCTCACCACCTCCTCCTCCCTCACCACCTCCCTCACCACCTCCTCTCTCACCACCTCCTTCACCTCCTCCCTCACCACCTCCTCCTCCATCACCAGCTCCTCCCTCAGCTCCTCACTCACCACCTCCTCCCTCACCACCAACTCCCTCACCACCTCCTCCCTCACCACCTCCTCCTCCCTCACCACCTCACTCATCACCACCTCACTCACCGCCACATCCCTCACCACCTCCTCCCTCACCTCCTCCCTTATGACCTCCGCCCCACCACCTCCCTCACCTCCTCCTTCCTCACCACCTCCTCCCTCACCACCTCCTCCCTCACCACCTCCTCCCTCACCTCCTCCCTCACCACCTCCTCCTCCATCACCACCTCCTCGCTCACCTCCTCCCTCACCACCTCCTCCGTCACCACCACCTCCGTCACCAACTCCTCCCTCACCACCTCCTCCCTCACCATCTCCTCCTCCCTCACCACCTCCCTCATCACCTCCTCCCTCACCACCTCCTCCCTCACCACCTCCCTCACCACCTCCCTCACCACCTCCTCCCTCACCACCTCCCTCACCACATCCTCCCTCACCACCTCCTCCCTCACCACCTTCTCCCTCAACACGTCCCTCACCACCTCCCTCACCACCTCCCTCACCACCTCCTCCCTCACCACCTCCTCCCTCACCACCTCCTCCCTCAACACCTCCCTCACCACCTCCCTCACCACCTCCTCCCTCACCACCTCCTCCCTCAACACCTCCCTCACCACATCCGCCCTCTCCTCCTCCTCCCTCACCACCTCCTCCATCACCACCACCTCCCTCACCACCTCCTCCCTCACCACCTCCCTCAGCACCTCCCTCACCACCTCCTCCCTCACCACCTCCCTCACCACCTCCTCCCTCAGAACCTCCTCCCTCACCACCTCCTCCCTCACCACCTCCTCCCTCACCACCTCCTCTCTCACCACCTCCCTCACCTCCTCGCTCACCACCTCCTCCTCAATCACCACCTCCTCCCTCACCTCCTCCCTCACCACCTCCTCCCTCACCACCACCTCCCTCACCACCTCCTCCCTCACCACCTCCTCCCTCACCACCTCCTCCTCCTCACCACCTCCCTCATCACCTCCTCCCTCACCACCTCCTCCCTCAGCACCTCCCTCAGCACCTCCCTCACCACCTCCTCCCTCACCACCTCCCTCACCACGTCCTCCCTCACCACCTCCTCCCTCACCACCTCCTCCCTCAACACATCCCTCACCACCTCCCTCACCACCTCCCTCACCACCTCCTCCCTCACCACCTCCCTCACCACCACCTCCTCCCTCACCACCTCCCTCACCACCTCCCTCACCACCTCCTCCCTCACCACCTCCTCCCTCACCAACTCCCTCACCACTTCCTCCCTCACCACCCCCCTCACCACCTCCTCCCTCACCACCTCCTCCTCCATCTCCACCTCCTCCCTCACCTCCTCCCTCACTACCTCCTCCCTCACCACCACCTCCCTCACCACCTCCTCCCTCACCACCTCCTCCTCCCTCACCACCTCCCTCACCACCTCCTCTCTCACCACCTCCTTCACCTCCTCCCTCACCACCTCCTCCTCCATCACCAGCTCCTCCCTCAGCTCCTCACTCATCACCTCCTCCCTCACCACCAACTCCCTCACCACCTCCTCCCTCACCACCTCCTCCTCCCTCACCACCTCACTCATCACCACCTCACTCACCGCCACATCCCTCACCACCTCCTCCCTCACCTCCTCCCTTATGACCTCCGTCCCACCACCTCCCTCACCTCCTCCTTCCTCACCACCTCCTCCCTCACCACCTCCTCCCTCACCACCTCCTCCCTCACCTCCTCCCTCACCACCTCCTCCTCCATCACCACCTCCTCGCTCACCTCCTCCCTCACCACCTCCTCCGTCACCACCACCTCCGTCACCAACTCCTCCCTCACCACCTCCTCCCTCACCATCTCCTCCTCCCTCACCACCTCCCTCATCACCTCCTCCCTCACCACCTCCTCCCTCACCACCTCCCTCACCACCTCCCTCACCACCTCCTCCCTCACCACCTCCCTCACCACATCCTCCCTCACCACCTCCTCCCTCACCACCTTCTCCCTCAACACGTCCCTCACCACCTCCCTCACCACCTCCCTCACCACCTCCTCCCTCACCACCTCCTCCCTCACCACCTCCTCCCTCAACACCTCCCTCACCACCTCCCTCACCACCTCCTCCCTCACCACCTCCTCCCTCAACACCTCCCTCACCACATCCGCCCTCTCCTCCTCCTCCCTCACCACCTCCTCCATCACCACCACCTCCCTCACCACCTCCTCCCTCACCACCTCCCTCAGCACCTCCCTCACCACCTCCTCCCTCACCACCTCCCTCACCACCTCCTCCCTCAGAACCTCCTCCCTCACCACCTCCTCCCTCACCACCTCCTCCCTCACCACCTCCTCCCTCACCACCTCCCTCAACACCTCCTCCGTCACCACCTCCCTCACCACCTCCTCCCTCACCTACTCCCTCAACACCTCCCTCACCACCTCCCTCACCACCTCCTCCTCCCTCACCTCCTCCCTCACCACCTCCGTCACCTCCTCCTCCCTCACCCCCTTCTCCCTCACCACCTCCCTCACCACCTCCTCCCTCACCAACTCCTCCCGCACCACCTGCTCCTCCCTCATCTCCTCCCTCACCACCTCCCTCACCACCTCCTCCCTCACCACCTCCTCCCTCACCTCCTCCCTCACCACCTCCTCCCTCACCACCTCCCTCACCACCTCCTTCCTCACCACCTCCTCCCTCACCAACTCCTCCCTCACCACCTCCCTCACCAATTCCTCCCTCACCTCCTCCCTCACCACCTCCTCCCTCACCACCTCCTCCCTCACCACCTCCTCCCTCAAGACCTCCCTCACCACCTCCCTCACCACCTCCTCCCTCACCACCTCCTCCCTCACCTCCTCCCTCACCACCTCCTCCCTCACCACCTCCCTCACCACCTCCTTCCTCACCACCTCCTCCCTCACCAACTCCTCCCTCACCACCTTCCTCACCACCTCCTCCCTCACCAACTCCTCCCTCACCACCTCCCTCATCACCGCCTCCCTCACCTCCTCCCTCACCACCTCCTCCCTCACCACCTCCTCACTCACCTCCTACTCCCTCACCACCTCCCTCATCACCTCCTCCCTCACCACCTCCTCCCTCACCACCTCCCTCACTACCGCCCTCACCACCTCCTCCCTCACCACCTCCTCCCTCACCACCTACTCCCTCAACACCTCCCTCACCACCTCCTCCCTCACCACCTCCCTCACGACCTCCTCCCTCACCACCTCCCTCACCACCTCCCTCACCACCTCCCTCACAACCTCCTCCTCTCTCACCTCCTCCCTCACCACCGCCCTCACCACCTCCTCCCTCACCACCTCCCTCACCACCTCCCTCGCCACCTCCTCCCTCACCACCTCCTCCCTCACCACCTCCTTTACCTCCTCCTCCCTCACCTCCTCCCTGACCACCTCCTAACGCACCACCTCCTCCCGCACCACCTCCTCCCTCACCTCCTCCCTCACCACCACCTCCTCCCTCACCACCTCCCTCACCACCTCCTCCCTCACCTCCTCCCTCACCAGCTCCTCCCTCACCACCTCCTCCCTCACCAACTTCCTCACCACCTCCTCCCTCACCACCTCCTCCCTCACCACCTCCTCCCTCACCACCACCTCCACCCTAACCACCTCCTCCCTCACCACCTCGTCCCTCACCATCTCCCTCACCACCTCCTCCCTCACAACCTCCTCCCTCACCACCTCCCTCACCACCTCCTCCCTCACCACCACCTTCCCTCACCACCTCCTTCACCACCACCTCGTCCCTCAACACCTCCCTCACCACCTCCCTCACCAACTCCTCCCTCACCACCTCCCTCACCACCTCCTTCACCACCACCACCTGCCTCACCACCTCCCTCACCACCTCCCAAAACACCTCCCTCACCACCTCCTCCTCCATCACCACCTCCTCCCTCACCACCTCCCTCACCAACTCCTCCCTCACCACCTCCCTCACCTCCTCCTCCATCACCACCTCCTCCCTCACCTCCTCCCTCACCACCTCCTCCCTCACCACCACCTCCCTCACCAACTCCTCCCTCACCACCTTATCCCTCACCACCTCCTCCTCCCTCACCACCTCCCTCATCACCTCCTCCCTCACCACCTCCTCCCTCACCACCTCCCTCACCACGTCCTCCCTCACCACCTCCTCCCTCACCACCTCCTCCCTCAACACGTCCCTCACCACATCCCTCACCACCTCCCTCACCACCTCCTCCCTCACCACCTCCTCCCTCACCACCTCCTCCCTCAACACCTCCCTCACCACCTCCCTCACCACCTCCTCCCTCACCACCTCCTCCCTCAACACCTCCCTCACCACATCCGCCCTCTCCTCCTCCTCCCTCACCACCTCCTCCATCACCACCTCTTCCCTCACCACCTCCTCCCTCACCACCTCCCTCACCACCTCCTCCCTCACCTCCTCCTCCCTCACCACCTCCCTCACCACCTCCTCCCTCTCCACATCCTCCCTCAGAACCTCCTCCCTCACCACCTCCTCCCTCACCACCTCCTCCATCACCACCTCCCTCACCACCTCCTCCCTCATCACCTCCCTCACCACCTCCTCCCTCACAACCTCCCTCACCACCTCCCTTACCACCTCCCTCACCACCTCCTCCTCCCTCACCTCCTCCCTCACCACCTCCGTCACCACCTCCTCCCTCACCACCTTCTCCCTCACTACCTCCCTCACCACTTCCTCCCTCACCTCCTCCTCCCTCACCACCTGCTCCTCCCTCACCTCCTCCCTCACCACCTCCCTCACCACCTCCTCCCTCACCACCTCCACCCTCACCTCCTCCCTCACCACCTCCTCCCTCACCACCTCCCTCACCACCTCCTTTTTCACCACCTCCTCCCTCACCAACTCCTCCCTCACCACCTCCCTCACCACCTCCTCCCTCACCTCCTCCCTCACCACCTCCTCGCTCACCACCTCCTCCCTCACCACCTCCCTAACCACCTCCTCCCTCACCACCCCCCTCAACACCTCCTCCCTCACCACCTCCTCCCTCACCACCTCCCTCACCACCTCCTCCCTCACCACCTCCTCCCTCAGCACCACCTCCTCCCTCACCACCTCCTCCCTCACAACCTCCTCCCTCACCACCTCCTCCCTCACCTCCTCCCTCCCCACCACCCTCACCACCACCTCCCTCACCTCCTCCTCCCTCACCACCTCCTTCCTCACCACCTCCTCCCTCACCACCTCCTCCTCCCTCACCACCTCCTCACTCACAACCTCCTCCCTCACCTCCTCCCTCACCACCTCCCTCACCACTTCCTTCACCACCACCTCCTCCCTCACCACCTCCCTCACCACCTCCCTCACCACGTCCTCCCTCACCACCTCCTCCTCCATCACCACCTCCTCCCTCACCTCCTCCCTCACCACCTCCTCCCTCACCACCTCCTCCCTCACCACCATCTCCCTCACCACCTCCTCCCTCACCACCTCATCCCTCACCACCTCCTCCTCCCTCACCACCTCCCTCATCACCACCTCCCTCACCACCTGCTCCCTCACCACCTCCTCCCTCACCTCCTCCCTTACGACCTCCGCCCCACCACGTCCCTCACCTCCTCCATCCTCACCACCTCCTCCCTCATCACCTCCTCCCTCACCACCTCCTCCCTCACCACCTCCCTCACCACCTCCTCCCTCACCTCCTCCCTCACCACCTCCTCCCTCACCACCTCCTCCCTCACCAACTCCCTCACCAGCTCCTCTCTCACCACCTCCTCCCTCACCACCTCCTCCCTTACCACCAGCTCCACCCTCACCACCTCCTCCCTCACCACCTCCTCCCTCACCATCTCCCTCACCACCTCCTCCCTCACCACCTCCTCCCTCACCACCTCCCTCACCACCTCCACCCTCACCATCACCTCCCTCACCACCTCCTTCACCACCACCTCCTCCCTCAACACCTTCCTCACCACCTCCCTCACCAACTCCTCCCTCACCACCTCCCTCACCACCTCCTTCACCACCACCACCTCCCTCACCACCTACCTCACCACCTCCCTCACAAACTCCCTCACCACCTCCTTCTCCATCACCACCTCCTCCCTCACCACCTCCCTCACCAACTCCTCCCTCACCACCTCCCTCACCACCTCCTCTCTCACCACCTCCCTCACCTCCTCGCTCACCACCTCCTCCTCAATCACCACCTCCTCCCTCACCTCCTCCCTCACCACCTCCTCCCTCACCACCACCTCCCTCACCACCTCCTCCCTCACCACCTCCTCCCTCACCACCTCCTCCTCCCTCACCACCTCCTTCATCACCTCCTCCCTCACCACCTCCTCCCTCAGCACCTCCCTCAGCACCTCCCTCACCACCTCCTCCCTCACCACCTCCCTCACCACGTCCTCCCTCACCACCTCCTCCCTCACCACCTCCTCCCTCAACACGTCCCTCACCACCTCCCTCACCACCTCCCTCACCACCTCCTCCCTCACCACCTCCTTCACCACCACCTCCTCCCTCACCACCTCCCTCACCACCTCCCTCACCACCTCCTCCCTCACCACCTCCTCCCTCACCAACTCCCTCACCACTTCCTCCCTCACCACCCCCCTCACCACCTCCTCCCTCACCACCTCCTCCTCCATCTCCACCTCCTCCCTCACCTCCTCCCTCACTACCTCCTCCCTCACCACCACCTCCCTCACCACCTCCTCCCTCACCACCTCCTCCCTCACCACCTCCTCCTCCCTCACCACCTCCCTCACCACCTCCTCTCTCACCACCTCCTTCACCTCCTCCCTCACCACCTCCTCCTCCATCACCAGCTCCTCCCTCAGCTCCTCACTCACCACCTCCTCCCTCACCACCACCTCCCTCACCACCTCCTCCCTCACCACCTCCTCCTCCCTCACCACCTCACTCATCACCACCTCACTCACCGCCACATCCCTCACCACCTCCTCCCTCACCTCCTCCCTTATGACCTCCGCCCCACCACCTCCCTCACCTCCTCCTTCCTCACCACCTCCTCCCTCACCACCTCCTACCTCACCACCTCCTCCCTCACCTCCTCCCTCACCACCTCCTCCTCCATCACCACCTCCTCCCTCACCTCCTCCCTCACCACCTCCTCCCTCACCACCACCTCCGTCACCAACTCCTCCCTCACCACCTCCTCCCTCACCATCTCCTCCTCCCTCACCACCTCCCTCATCACCTCCTCCCTCACCACCTCCTCCCTCACCACCTCCCTCACCACCTCCCTCACCACCTCCTCCCTCACCACCTCCCTCACCACGTCCTCCCTCACCACCTCCTCCCTCACCACCTTCTCCCTCAACACGTCCCTCACCACCTCCCTCACCACCTCCCTCACCACCTCCTCCCTCACCACCTCCTCCCTCACCACCTCCTCCCTCAACACCTCCCTCACCACCTCCCTCACCACCTCCTCCCTCACCACCTCCTCCCTCAACACCTCCCTCACCACATCCGCCCTCTCCTCCTCCTCCCTCACCACCTCCTCCATCACCACCACCTCCCTCACCACCTCCTCCCTCACCACCTCCCTCACCACCTCCCTCACCACCTCCTCCCTCACCACCTCCCTCACCACCTCCTCCCTCAGAACCTCCTCCCTCACCACCTCCTCCCTCACCACCTCCTCCCTCACCACCTCCTCCCTCACCACCTCCCTCAACACCTCCTCCGTCACCACATCCCTCACCACCTCCTCCCTCACCTCCTCCCTCAACACCTCCCTCACCACCTCCCTCACCACCTCCTCCTCCCTCACCTCCTCCCTCACCACCTCCGTCACCTCCTCCTCCCTCACCCCCTTCTCCCTCACCACCTCCCTCACCACCTCCTCCCTCACCACCTCCTCCCGCACCACCTGCTCCTCCCTCATCTCCTCCCTCACCACCTCCCTCACCACCTCCTCCCTCACCACCTCCTCCCTCACCTCCTCCCTCACCACCTCCTCCCTCACCACCTCCCTCACCACCTCCTTCCTCACCACCTCCTCCCTCACCAACTCCTCCCTCACCACCTCCCTCACCAATTCCTCCCTCACCTCCTCCCTCACCACCTCCTCCCTCAGCACCTCCTCCCTCACCACCTCCTCCCTCAAGACCTCCCTCACCACCTCCTTCCTCACCACCTCCTCCCTCACCAACTCCTCCCTCACCACCTCCCTCACCACCACCTCCCTCACCACCTCCTCCCTCACCACCTCCCTCACCACCTCCTCCCTCACCACCTCCTCCCTCACCACCTCCCTCACCACCTCCTCCCTCACCACCACCTCCCTCACCACCTCCTTCACCACCACCTCCTCCCTCAACACCTTCCTCACCACCTCCCTCACCAACTCCTCCCTCACCACGTCCCTCACCACCTCCTTCACCACCACCACCTCCCTCACCACCTCCCTCACCACCTCCCTCACCAACTCCCTCACCACCTCCTCCTCCATCACCACCTCCTCCCTCACCACCTCCCTCACAAACTCCTCCCTCACCACCTCCCTCACCACCTCCTCTCTCACCACCTCCCTCACCTCCTCCCTCACCACCACCTCATCCATCACCACCTCCTCCCTCACCTCCTCCCTCACCACCTCCTCCCTCACCACCACCTCCCTCACCACCTCCTCCATCACCACCTCCTCCCTCACCACCTCCTCCTCCCTCACCACCTCCCTCATCACCTCCTCCCTCACCACCTCCTCCCTCACCACCTCCCTCAGCACCTCCCTCACCACCTCCTCCCTCACCACCTCCCTCACCACGTCCTCCCTCACCACCTCCTCCCGCACCACCTCCTCCATCAACACGTCCCTCACCACCTCCCTCACCACCTCCCTCACCACCTCCTCCCTCACCACCTCCTTCACCACCACCTCCTCCCTCACCACCACCCTCACCACCTCCCTCACCACCTCCTCCCTCACCACCTCCTCCCTCACCACCTCCTCCCTCACCACCTCCTCCCTCACCAACTCCTCCCTCACCAGCTCCCTCACCAATTCCTCCCTCACCTCCTCCCTCACCACCTCCTCCCTCACCACCTCCTCCCTCACCACCTCCTCCCTCAAGACCTCCCTCACCACCTCCTTCCTCACCACCTCCTCCCTCACCAACTCCTCCCTCACCACCTCCCTCACCACCACCTCCCTCACCACCTCCTCCCTCACCACCTCCCTCACCACCTCCTCCCTCACCACCTCCTCCCTCACCACCTCCCTCACCACCTCCTCCCTCACCACCACCTCCCTCACCACCTCCTTCACCACCACCTCCTCCCTCAACACCTTCCTCACCACCTCCCTCACCAACACCTCCCTCACCACGTCCCTCACCACCTCCTTCACCACCACCACCTCCCTCACCACCTCCCTCACCACCACCCTCACCAACTCCCTCACCACCTCCTCCTCCATCACCACCTCCTCCCTCACCACCTCCCTCACCAACTCCTCCCTCACCACCTCCCTCACCACCTCCTCTCTCACCACCTCCCTCACCTCCTCCCTCACCACCTCCTCCTCCATCACCACCTCCTCCCTCACCTCCTCCCTCACCACCTCCTCCCTCACCACCACCTCCCTCACCACCTCCTCCATCACCACCTCCTCCCTCACCACCTCCTCCTCCCTCACCACCTCCCTCATCACCTCCTCCCTCACCACCTGCTCCCTCACCACCTCCCTCAGCACCTCCCTCACCACCTCCTCCCTCACCACCTCCCTCACCACGTCCTCCCTCACCACCTCCTCCCGCACCACCTCCTCCCTCAACACGTCCCTCACCACCTCCCTCACCACCTCCCTCACCACCTCCTCCCTCACCACCTCCTTCACCACCACCTCCTCCCTCACCACCACCCTCACCACCTCCCTCACCACCTCCTCCCTCACCACCTCCTCCCTCACCACCTCCTCCCTCACCAAATCCTCCCTCACCAACTCCTCCCTCACCAGCTCCCTCACCAATTCCTCCCTCACCTCCTCCCTCACCACCTCCTCCCTCACCACCTCCTCCCTCACCACCTCCTCCCTCAAGACCTCCCTCACCACCTCCTTCCTCACCACCTCCTCCCTCACCAACTCCTCCCTCACCACCTCCCTCACCACCACCTCCCTCACCACCTCCTCCCTCACCACCTCCCTCACCACCTCCTCCCTCACCACCTCCTCCCTCACCACCTCCCTCACCACCTCCTCCCTCACCACCACCTCCCTCACCACCTCCTTCACCACCACCTCCTCCCTCAACACCTTCCTCACCACATCCCTCACCAACTCCTCCCTCACCACGTCCCTCACCACCTCCTTCACCACCACCACCTCCCTCACCACCTCCCTCACCACCACCCTCACCAACTCCCTCACCACCTCCTCCTCCATCACCACCTCCTCCCTCACCACCTCCCTCACCAACTCCTCCCTCGCCACCTCCCTCACCACCTCCTCTCTCACCACCTCCCTCACCTCCTCCCTCACCACCTCCTCCTCCATCACCACCTCCTCCCTCACCTCCTCCCTCACCAGCTCCTCCCTCACCACCACCTCCCTCACCACCTCCCTCATCACCTCCTCCCTCACCACCTCCTCCCTCACCACCTCCCTCAGCACCTCCCTCACCACCTCCTCCCTCACCACCTCCCTCACCACGTCCTCCCTCACCACCTCCTCCCGCACCACCTCCTCCCTCAACACGTCCCTCACCACCTCCCTCACCACATCCCTCACCACCTCCTCCCTCACCACCTCCTTCACCACCACCTCCTCCCTCACCACCACCCTCACCACCTCCCTCACCACCTCCTCCCTCACCACCTCCTCCCTCACCACCTCCTCCCTCACCAACTCCCTCACCACTTCCTCCCTCATCACCCCCCTCACCACCTCCTCCCTCACCACCTCCTCCTCCATCTCCACCTCCTCCCTCACCTCCTCCCTCACCACCACCTCCCTCACCACCTCCTCCCTCACCACCTCCTCCCTCACCACCTCCTCCTCCCTCACCACCTCCCTCACCACCTCCTCTCTCACCACCTCCTCCCTCACCACCTCCTCCTCCCTCACCACCTCCCTCATCACCACCTCCCTCACCGCCTCCTCCTTCACCACCTCCTCCCTCACCTCCTCCCTTACGACCTCCGCCCCCACCACCTCCCTCACCTCCTCCTTCCTCACCACCTCCTCCCTCACCACCTCCTCCCTCACCACCTCCTCCCTCACCACCACCTCCCTCACCACCTCCTTCACCACCACCTCCTCCCTCAACACCTCCCTCACCACCTCCCTCACCACCTCCCTCACCACCTCCTTCACCACCACCACCTCCCTCACCACCTCCCACACCACCTCCCTCACCAACTCCCTCACCACCTCCTCCTCCATCACCACCTCCTCCCTCACCACCTCCCTCACCAACTCCTCCCTCACCACCTCCCTCACAACCTCCTCTCTCACCACCTCCCTCACCTCCTCCCTCACCACCTCCTCCTCCATCACCACCTCCTCCCTCACCTCCTCCCTCACCACCTCCTCCCTCACCACCACCTCCCTCACCAACTCCTCCCTCACCAACTCCTCCCTCACCACCTCCTCCTCCCTCACCACCTCCCTCATCACCTCCTCCCTCACCACCTCCTCCCTCACCACCTCCCTCACCACCTCCTCCCTTACCACCTCCCTCACCATGTCCTCCCTCACCACCTCCTCCCTCACCACCTTCTCCATCAACACGTCCCTGACCACCTCCCTCACCACCTCCCTCACCACCTCCTCCCTCACCACCTCCTCCCTCACCACCTCCTCCCTCAACACCTCCCTCACCACCTCCCTCACCACCTCCTCCCTCACCACCTCCTCCCTCACCACCTCCCTCACCACCTCCTCCCTCACCACCTCCCTCACCACCTCCTCCCTCACCACCACCCCCCTCACCACCTCCTTCACCACCACCTCCTCCCTCAACACCTTCTTCACCACCTCCCTCACCAACTCCTCCCTCACCACCTCCCTCACCACCTCCTTCACCACCACCACCTCCCTCACCACCTCCCTCACCACCTCCCTCACCACCTCCCTCACCAACTCCCTCACCACCTCCTCCTCCCTCACCACCTCCCTCATCACCTCCTCCCTCACCACCTCCTCCCTCACCACCTCCCTCAGCACCTCCCTCACCAACTCCTCCCTCACCACCTCCCTCACCACGTCCTCCCTCACCACCTCCTCCCGCACCACCTCCTCCCTCAACACGTCCCTCACCACCTCCCTCACCACCTCCCACACCACCTCCTCCCTCACCACCTCCTTCACCACCGCCTGCTCCCTCACCACCTCCCTCACCACCTCCCTCACCACCTCCTCCCTCACCACCTCCTCCCTCACCACCTCCTCCCTCACCAACTCCCTCACCACTTCCTCCCTCATCACCCCCCTCACCAGCTCCTCCCTCACCACCTCCTCCTCTATCTCCACCTCCTCCCTCACCTCCTCCCTCACCACCTCCTACCTCACCACCACCTCCCTCACCACCTTCTCCCTCACCACCTCCTCCCTCACCACCTCCTCCTCCCTCACCACCTCCCTCACCACCTCCTCTCTCACCACCTCCCTCACCTCCTCCCTCACCACCTCCTCCTCCATCACCAGCTCCTCCCTCACCTCCTCCCTCACCACCTCCTCCCTCACCACCACCTCCCTCACCACCTCCTCCCTCACCACCTCCTCCCTCACCACCTCCTCCACCCTCACCACCTCCCTCATCACCACCTCCCTCACCGCCTCCTCCCTCACCACCTCCTCCCTCACCTCCTCCCTTACGACCTCCGCCCCCACCACCTCCCTCACCTCCTCCTTCCTCACCACCTCCTCCCTCACCACCTCCTCCCTCACCACCTCCTCCCTCAGCACCTCCCTCACCACCTCCTCCCTCACCTCCTCCCTCACCACCTCCTCACTCACCACCTCCTCCCTCACTAACTTCCTCACCACCTCCTCCCTCACCACCTCCTCCCTCACCACCTCCTCCCTCACCACCACCTCCACCCTAACCACCTCCTCCCTCACCACCTCCTCCCTCACAACCTCCCTCACCACCTCCTCCCTCACCACCTCCTCCCTCACCACCTCCCTCACCACCTCCTCCCTCACCACCACCTCCCTCACCACCTCCTTCACCACCACCTCCTCCCTCAACACCTCCCTCACCACCTCCCTCACCAACTCCTCCCTCACCACCTCCCTCACCACCTCCTTCACCACCACCACCTCCCTCACCACCTCCCTCACCACCTCCCTCACCACCTCCCTCACCACCTCCTCCTGCATCACCACCTCCTCCCTCACCTCTCCCTCACCACTCCTCCCTCACCACCTCCTCCCTCACCACCTCCTCCCTCACCAACTCCCTCACCACCTCCTCCCTCACCACCTCTTCCCTCACCACCTCCTCGCTCACCACCACCTCCACCCTCACCACCTCCTCCCTCACCACCTCCTCCCTCACCACCTCCTCCCTCACCTCCTCCCTTACGACCTCCGCCCCCACCACCTTCCTCACCTCCTCCTTCCTCACCACCTCCTCCCTCACCACCTCCTCCCTCACCACCTCCTCCCTCAGCACCTCCCTCACCACCTCCTCCCTCACCTCCTCCCTCACCACCTCCTCACTCACCACCTCCTCCCTCACTAACTCCCTCACCACCTCCTCCCTCACCACCTCCTCCCTCACCACCTCCTCCCTCACCACCACCTCCACCCTAACCACCTCCTCCCTCACCACCTCCTCCCTCACCACCTCCCTCACCACCTCCTCCCTCACCACCTCCTCCCTCACCACCTCCCTCACCACCTCCTCCCTCACCACCACCTCCCTCACCACCTCCTTCACCACCACCTCCTCCCTCAACACCTCCCTCACCACCTCCCTCACCAACTCCTCCCTCACCACCTCCCTCACCACCTCCTTCACCACCACCACCTGCCTCACCACCTCCCTCACCACCTCCCTCACCACCTCCCTCACCACCTCCTCCTGCATCACCACCTCCTCCCTCACCTCTCCCTCACCAACTCCTCCCTCACCACCTCCTCCCTCACCACCTCCTCCCTCACCAACTCCCTCACCACCTCCTCCCTCACCACCTCTCCCTCACCACCTCCTCGCTCACCACCACCTCCACCCTCACCACCTCCTCCCTCACCACCTCCTCCCACACCACCTCCTCCCTCACCACCTCCTTCACCACCTCCTCCCTCACCACCACCTCCTCCATCACCACCTCCTCCCTCACCTCCTCCCTCACCACCTCCTCCCTTACCACCACCTGCCTCACCACCTCCTCCCTCACCACCTCCTCCCTCACCACCTCCTCCTCCCTCACCACCTCCTTCATCACCTCCTCCCTCACCACCTCCTCCCTCACCACCTCCCTCAGCACCTCCCTCACCACCTCCTCCCTCACCACCTCCCTCACCACGTCCTCCCTCACCACCTCCTCCCGCACCACCTCCTCCCTCAACACGTCCCTCACCACCTCCCTCAACACCTCCCTCACCACCTCCTCCCTCACCACCTCCTTCACCACCTCCCTCACCACCTCCTCCCTCACCACCTCCTCCCTCACCACCTCCTCCCTCACCAACTCCCTCACCACTTCCTCCCTCACCACCCCCCTCACCACCTCCTCCCTCACCACCTCTTCCTCCATCTCCACCTCCTCCCTCACCTCCTCCCTCACCACCTCCTCCTCACCACCACCTCCCTCACCACCTCCTCCCTCACCACCTCCTCCCTCACCACCTCCTCCTCCCTCACCACCTCCCTCACCACCTCCTCTCTCACCACCTCCCTCACCTCCTCCCTCACCACCTCCTCCTCCATCACCAGCTCCTCCCTCACCTCCTCCCTCACCACCTCCTCCCTCACCAACACCTCCCTCACCACCTGCTCCCTCACCACCTCCTCCCTCACCACCTCCTCCTCCCTCACCACCTCCCTCATCACCACCTCCCTCACCGCCTCCTCCTCACCACCTCCTCCCTCACCTCCGCCCTTACGACCTCCGCCCCACCACCTCCCTCACCTCCTCCTCCCTCACCACCTCCTCCCTCACCACCTCCTCCCTCACCACCTCCTCCCTCACCACCTCCCTCACCACCTCCTCCCTCACCTCCTCCCTCACCACCTCCTCCCTCACCACCTCCTCCCTCACCAACTCCCTCACCACCTCCTCCCTCACCACCTCCTCCCTCACAACCTCCTCCCTCACCACCACCTCCACCCTAACCACCTCCTCCCTCACCACCTCCTCCCTCACAACCTCCCTCACCAACTCCTCCCTCACCACCTCCTCCCTCACCACCTCCCTCACCACCTCCTCCCTCACCACCAACTCCCTCACCACCTCCTTCACCACCACCTCCTCCCTCAACACCTCCCTCAGCACCTCCCTCACCAACTCCTCCCTCACCACCTCCCTCACCACCTCCTTCACCACCACCACCTCCCTCACCACCTCCCTCACCACATCCCTCACCACCTCCTCCTCCATCACCACCTCCTCCCTCACCTCTTCCCTCACCACCTCCTCCCTCACCACCACCTCCCTCACCAACTCCTCCCTCACCACCTCCTCCCTCACCACCTCCTCCTCCCTCACCACCTCCCTCATCACCTCCTCCCTCACCACCTCCTCCCTCACCACCTCCCTCACCACCTCCCTCACCACCTCCTCCCTCACCACCTCCCTCACCACGTCCCTCACCACCTCCTCCCTCACCACCTTCTCCCTCAACACGTCCCTCACCACCTCCCTCACCACCTCCCTCACCACCTCCTCCCTCACCACCTCCTCCCTCAACACCACCTCCCTCACCACCTCCCTCACCACCACCCTCACCACCTCCTCCCTCACCACCTCCTCCCTCAACACCTCCCTCACCCCATCCGCCCTCTCCTCCTCTTCCCTCACTACCTCCTCCATCACCACCTCCTCCCTCACCACCTCCTCCCTCACCACCTCCCTCACCACCTCCTCCCTCACCACCTCCTCCCTCACCACCTCCCTCACCACCTCCTCCCTCACCACCTCCTCCCTCACCACATCCTCCCTCAGCACCTCCTCCCTCACCACCTCCTCCCTCACCACCTCCTCCCTCACCACCTCCTCCCTCACCACCTCCCTCACCTCCTCCCTCACCACCTCCCTCACCAACTCCTCCCTCACCACCTCCCTCACCACCTCCCTCACCACCTCCCTCACCACCTCCTCCTCCCTCAACTCCTCCCTCACCACCTCCGTCACCACCTCCTCCCTCACCCCCTTCTCCCTCACCACCTCCCTCACCACCTCCTCCCTCACCACCTCCTCCCTCACCACCTGCTCCTCCCTCATCTCCTCCCTCACCAACTCCCTCACCACCTCCTCCCTCACCACCTCCTCCCTCACCACCTCCTCGCTCACCACCACCTCCTCCCTCACCACCTCCTCCCTCACCACCTCCTCCCTCACCACCTCCTCCCTCACCTCCTCCCTTACGACCTCCGCCCCCACCACCTCCCTCACCTCCTCCTTCCTCACCACCTCCTCCCTCACCACCTCCTCCCTCACCACCTCCTCCCTCAGCACCTCCCTCACCACCTCCTCCCTCACCTCCTCCCTCACCACCTCCTCACTCACCACCTCCTCCCTCACTAACTCCCTCACCACCTCCTCCCTCACCACCTCCTCCCTCACCACCTCCTCCCTCACCACCACCTCCACCCTAACCACCTCCTCCCTCACCACCTCCTCCCTCACAACCTCCCTCACCACCTCCTCCCTCACCACCTCCTCCCTCACCACCTCCCTCACCACCTCCTCCCTCACCACCACCTCCCTCACCACCTCCTTCACCACCACCTCCTCCCTCAACACCTCCCTCACCACCTCCCTCACCAACTCCTCCCTCACCACCTCCCTCACCACCTCCTTCACCACCACCACCTCCCTCACCACCTCCCTCACCACCTCCCTCACCACCTCCCTCACCACCTCCTCCTGCATCACCACCTCCTCCCTCACCTCTCCCTCACCAACTCCTCCCTCACCACCTCCTCCCTCACCACCTCCTCCCTCACCAACTCCCTCACCACCTCCTCCCTCACCACCTCCTCCCTCACCACCTCCTCGCTCACCACCACCTCCACCCTCACCACCTCCTCCCTCACCACCTCCCTCATCACCACCTCCCTCACCGCCTCCTCCTCACCACCTCCTCCCTCACCTCCGCCCTTACGACCTCCGCCCCACCACCTCCCTCACCTCCTCCTCCCTCACCACCTCCTCCCTCACCACCTCCTCCCTCACCACCTCCTCCCTCACCACCTCCCTCACCACCTCCTCCCTCACCTCCTCCCTCACCACCTCCTCCCTCACCACCTCCTCCCTCACCAACTCCCTCACCACCTCCTCCCTCACCACCTCCTCCCTCACAACCTCCTCCCTCACCACCACCTCCACCCTAACCACCTCCTCCCTCACCACCTCCTCCCTCACAACCTCCCTCACCAACTCCTCCCTCACCACCTCCTCCCTCACCACCTCCCTCACCACCTCCTCCCTCACCACCAACTCCCTCACCACCTCCTTCACCACCACCTCCTCCCTCAACACCTCCCTCAGCACCTCCCTCACCAACTCCTCCCTCACCACCTCCCTCACCACCTCCTTCACCACCACCACCTCCCTCACCACCTCCCTCACCACATCCCTCACCACCTCCTCCTCCATCACCACCTCCTCCCTCACCTCTTCCCTCACCACCTCCTCCCTCACCACCACCTCCCTCACCAACTCCTCCCTCACCACCTCCTCCCTCACCACCTCCTCCTCCCTCACCACCTCCCTCATCACCTCCTCCCTCACCACCTCCTCCCTCACCACCTCCCTCACCACCTCCCTCACCACCTCCTCCCTCACCACCTCCCTCACCACGTCCCTCACCACCTCCTCCCTCACCACCTTCTCCCTCAACACGTCCCTCACCACCTCCCTCACCACCTCCCTCACCACCTCCTCCCTCACCACCTCCTCCCTCAACACCTCCTCCCTCAACACCTCCCTCACCACCACCCTCACCACCTCCTCCCTCACCACCTCCTCCCTCAACACCTCCCTCACCCCATCCGCCCTCTCCTCCTCTTCCCTCACTACCTCCTCCATCACCACCTCCTCCCTCACCACCTCCTCCCTCACCACCTCCCTCACCTCCTCCCTCACCACCTCCTCCCTCACCACCTCCCTCACCACCTCCTCCCTCACCACCTCCTCCCTCACCACATCCTCCCTCAGAACCTCCTCCCTCACCACCTCCTCCCTCACCACCTCCTCCCTCACCACCTCCTCCCTCACCACCTCCCTCACCACCTCCTCCCTCACCACCTCCCTCACCACCTCCTCCCTCACCACCTCCCTCACCACCTCCCTCACCACCTCCCTCACCACCTCGTCCTCACTCACCTCCTCCCTCACCACCTCCCTCACCAAGTCCTCCCTCACCACCTCCTCCCTCACCACCTCCCTCACCATCTCCTCCCTCACAACCTCCTCCCTCACCACCTGCTCCTCCTCATCTCCTCCCTCACCAACTCCCTCACCACCTCCTCCCTCACCACCTCCTCCCTCACCACCTCCTCGCTCACCACCACCTCCACCCTCACCACCTCCTCCCTCACCACCTCCTCCCTCACCACCTCCTCCCTCACCTCCTCCCTTACGACCTCCGCCCCCACCACCTCCCTCACCTCCTCCTTCCTCACCACCTCCTCCCTCACCACCTCCTCCCTCACCACCTCCTCCCTCAGCACCTCCCTCACCACCTCCTCCCTCACCTCCTCCCTCACCACCTCCTCACTCACCACCTCCTCCCTCACTAACTCCCTCACCACCTCCTCCCTCACCACCTCCTCCCTCACCACCTCCTCCCTCACCACCACCTCCACCCTAACCACCTCCTCCCTCACCACCTCCTCCCTCACAACCTCCCTCACCACCTCCTCCCTCACCACCTCCTCCCTCACCACCTCCCTCACCACCTCCTCCCTCACCACCACCTCCCTCACCACCTTCTTCACCACCACCTCCTCCCTCAACACCTCCCTCACCACCTCCCTCACCAACTCCTCCCTCACCACCTCCCTCACCACCTCCTTCACCACCACCACCTGCCTCACCACCTCCCTCACCACCTCCCTCACCACCTCCCTCACCACCTCCTCCTGCATCACCACCTCCTCCCTCACCTCTCCCTCACCAACTCCTCCCTCACCACCTCCTCCCTCACCACCTCCTCCCTCACCAACTCCCTCACCACCTCCTCCCTCACCACCTCCTCCCTCACCACCTCCTCGCTCACCACCACCTCCACCCTCACCACCTCCTCCCTCACCACCTCCTCCCTCACCACCTGCTCCTCCCTCATCTCCTCCCTCACCAACTCCCTCACCACCTCCTCCCTCACCACCTCCTCCCTCACCACCTCCTCGCTCACCACCACCTCCACCCTCACCACCTCCTCCCTCACCACCTCCTCCCTCACCACCTCCTCCCTCACCTCCTCCCTTACGACCTCCGCCCCCACCACCTCCCTCACCTCCTCCTTCCTCACCACCTCCTCCCTCACCACCTCCTCCCTCACCACCTCCTCCCTCAGCACCTCCCTCACCACCTCCTCCCTCACCTCCTCCCTCACCACCTCCTCACTCACCACCTCCTCCCTCACTAACTCCCTCACCACCTCCTCCCTCACCACCTCCTCCCTCACCACCTCCTCCCTCACCACCACCTCCACCCTAACCACCTCCTCCCTCACCACCTCCTCCCTCACAACCTCCCTCACCACCTCCTCCCTCACCACCTCCTCCCTCACCACCTCCCTCACCACCTCCTCCCTCACCACCACCTCCCTCACCACCTTCTTCACCACCACCTCCTCCCTCAACACCTCCCTCACCACCTCCCTCACCAACTCCTCCCTCACCACCTCCCTCACCACCTCCTTCACCACCACCACCTGCCTCACCACCTCCCTCACCACCTCCCTCACCACCTCCCTCACCACCTCCTCCTGCATCACCACCTCCTCCCTCACCTCTCCCTCACCAACTCCTCCCTCACCACCTCCTCCCTCACCACCTCCTCCCTCACCAACTCCCTCACCACCTCCTCCCTCACCACCTCCTCCCTCACCACCTCCTCGCTCACCAGCACCTCCACCCTCACCACCTCCTCCCTCACCACCTCCTCCCTCACCACCTCCTCCCTCACCACCTCCTTCACCACCTCCTCCCTCACCACCACCTCCTCCATCACCACCTCCTCCCTCACCTCCTCCCTCACCACCTCCTCCCTTACCACCACCTGCCTCACCACCTCCTCCCTCACCACCTCCTCCCTCACCACCTCCTCCTCCCTCACCACCTCCTTCATCACCTCCTCCCTCACCACCTCCTCCCTCACCACCTCCCTCAGCACCTCCCTCACCACCTCCTCCCTCACCACCTCCCTCACCACGTCCTCCCTCACCACCTCCTCCCGCACCACCTCCTCCCTCAACACGTCCCTCACCACCTCCCTCAACACCTCCCTCACCACCTCCTCCCTCACCACCTCCTTCACCACCTCCCTCACCACCTCCTCCCTCACCACCTCCTCCCTCACCACCTCCTCCCTCACCAACTCCCTCACCACTTCCTCCCTCACCACCCCCCTCACCACCTCCTCCCTCACCACCTCTTCCTCCATCTCCACCTCCTCCCTCACCTCCTCCCTCACCACCTCCTCCCTCACCACCACCTCCCTCACCACCTCCTCCCTCACCACCTCCTCCCTCACCACCTCCTCCTCCCTCACCACCTCCCTCACCACCTCCTCTCTCACCACCTCCCTCACCTCCTCCCTCACCACCTCCTCCTCCATCACCAGCTCCTCCCTCACCTCCTCCCTCACCACCTCCTCCCTCACCAACACCTCCCTCACCACCTGCTCCCTCACCACCTCCTCCCTCACCACCTCCTCCTCCCTCACCACCTCCCTCATCACCACCTCCCTCACCGCCTCCTCCTCACCACCTCCTCCCTCACCTCCGCCCTTACGACCTCCGCCCCACCACCTCCCTCACCTCCTCCTCCCTCACCACCTCCTCCCTCACCACCTCCTCCCTCACCACCTCCTCCCTCACCACCTCCCTCACCACCTCCTCCCTCACCTCCTCCCTCACCACCTCCTCCCTCACCACCTCCTCCCTCACCAACTCCCTCACCACCTCCTCCCTCACCACCTCCTCCCTCACAACCTCCTCCCTCACCACCACCTCCACCCTAACCACCTCCTCCCTCACCACCTCCTCCCTCACAACCTCCCTCACCAACTCCTCCCTCACCACCTCCTCCCTCACCACCTCCCTCACCACCTCCTCCCTCACCACCAACTCCCTCACCACCTCCTTCACCACCACCTCCTCCCTCAACACCTCCCTCAGCACCTCCCTCACCAACTCCTCCCTCACCACCTCCCTCACCACCTCCTTCACCACCACCACCTCCCTCACCACCTCCCTCACCACATCCCTCACCACCTCCTCCTCCATCACCACCTCCTCCCTCACCTCTTCCCTCACCACCTCCTCCCTCACCACCACCTCCCTCACCAACTCCTCCCTCACCACCTCCTCCCTCACCACCTCCTCCTCCCTCACCACCTCCCTCATCACCTCCTCCCTCACCACCTCCTCCCTCACCACCTCCCTCACCACCTCCCTCACCACCTCCTCCCTCACCACCTCCCTCACCACGTCCTCCCTCACCACCTCCTCCCTCACCACCTTCTCCCTCAACACGTCCCTCACCACCTCCCTCACCACCTCCCTCACCACCTCCTCCCTCACCACCTCCTCCCTCAACACCTCCTCCCTCAACACCTCCCTCACCACCACCCTCACCACCTCCTCCCTCACCACCTCCTCCCTCAACACCTCCCTCACCCCATCCGCCCTCTCCTCCTCTTCCCTCACTACCTCCTCCATCACCACCTCCTCCCTCACCACCTCCTCCCTCACCACCTCCCTCACCTCCTCCCTCACCACCTCCTCCCTCACCACCTCCCTCACCACCTCCTCCCTCACCACCTCCTCCCTCACCACATCCTCCCTCAGAACCTCCTCCCTCACCACCTCCTCCCTCACCACCTCCTCCCTCACCACCTCCTCCCTCACCACCTCCCTCACCACCTCCTCCCTCACCACCTCCCTCACCACCTCCTCCCTCACCACCTCCCTCACCACCTCCCTCACCACCTCCCTCACCACCTCCTCCTCCCTCAACTCCTCCCTCACCACCTCCGTCACCACCTCCTCCCTCACCCCCTTCTCCCTCACCACCTCCCTCACCACCTCCTCCCTCACCACCTCCTCCCTCACCACCTGCTCCTCCCTCATCTCCTCCCTCACCACCTCCCTCACCACCTCCTCCCTCACCACCTGCTCCCTCACCACCTCCCTCACCACCTCCTTCCTCACCACCTCCTCCCTCTCCAACTCCTCCCTCACCACCTCCCTCACCACCTCCTCCCTCACCTCCTCCCTCACCACCTCCTCCCTCACCACCTCCTCCCTCACCACCTCCTCCCTCACCACCTCCCTCACCACCTCCTTCCTCACCACCTCCTCCCTCACCAACTCCTCCCTCACCACCTCCCTCACCACCTCCTCCCTCACCACCTCCCTCACCACCTCCTCCCTCACCACCTCCTCCCTCACCACCTCCCTCACCACCTCCTCCCTCACCACCTCCTCCCTCAGCAGCACCTCCTCCCTCACCACCTCATCCCTCACCACCTCCTCCCTCTCCACCTCCTCCCTCACCTCCTCCGTCCCCACGTCCCTCACCACCACCTCCCTCACCTCCTCCTCCCTCACCACCTCCCTCCTCACCACCTCCTCCCTCACCACCTCCTCCTCCCTCACCACCTCCTCCCTCACCACCTCCTCCCTCACCACCTCCCTCACCACCTCCCTCACCACCTCCTCCCTCACCACCTCCTCCCTCACCACCTCCCTCACCACTTCCTCCCTCACCCCCTCCTCCCTCACCACCTCCTCCTCCATCACCACCTCCTCCCTCACCTCCTCCCTCACCACCTCCCTCACCACCTCCTCCCCCACCACCACCTCCCTCACCACCTCCTCCCTCACCACCTCCTCCCTCACCACCTCCTCCTCCCTCACCACCTCCCATACCACCTCCTCTCTCACCACCTCCCTCAACTCCTCCCTCACCACCTCCTCCTCCATCACCACCTCCTCCCTCACCTCCTCCCTCACCACCTCCTCCCTCACCACCACCTCCCTCACCACCTCCTCCCTCACCACCTCCTCCCTCACCACCTCCTCCTCCCTCACCACCTCCCTCATCACCTCCTCCCTCACCACCTCCTCCCTCACCACCTCCCTCACCACCTCCCTCACCACCTCCTCCCTCACCATCTCCCTCACCATGTCCTCCCTCACCACCTCCTCCCTCACCACCTCCTCCCTCAACACGTCCCTCACCACCTCCCTCTACCACCTCCCTCACCACCTCCTCCCTCACCACCTCCTCCCTCACCACCCCCTCCCTCAACACCTCCCTCACCACCTCCCTCACCACCTCCTCCCTCACCACCTCCTCCCTCAACACCTCCCTCACCACCTCTGCCCTCTCCTCCTCCTCCCTCACCACCTCCTCCTTCACCACCACCTCCCTAACCACCTCCCTCACCACCTCCCTAACCACCTCCCTCACCACCTCCTCCCTCACCACCTCCCTCACCTCCTCCTCCCTCACCACCTCCTCCCTCACCACATCCTCCCTCAGAACCTCCTCCCTCTCCACCTACTCCCTCACCACCTCCTCCCTCACCACCTCCACCCTCACCACCTCCCTCACCACCTCCTCCCTCACCACCTCCCTCACCACCTTCTCCCTCACCACCTCCCTCAGCACCTCCCTCACCACCTCCCTCACCACCTCCTCCTCCCTCACCTCCTCCCTCACCACCTCCATCACCACCTCCTCCCTCACCACCTCCTCCCTCTCCACCTCCCTCACCACCTCCTCCCTCACCACCTCCTCCCTCACCACCTGCTCCTCCCTCACCTCCTCCCTCACCACCTCCCTCACCACCTCCTCCCTCACCACCTCCTCCCTCACCTCCTCCCTCACCACCTCCTCCCTCACCACCTCCCTCACCACCTCCTTCCTCACCACCTCCTCCCTCACCTACTCCTCCCTCACCACCTCCTCCCTCAGCACCTCCCTCACCACCTCCTCCCTCACCAACTCCTCCCTCACCACCTCCTCCCTCAGCACCTCCCTCACCACCTCCTCCCTCACCACCTCCTCCATCACCACCTCCCTCACCCCCTCCCTCACCAACTCCTCCCTCACCACCTCCTCCCTCACCACCTCCCTCACCACCTCCTCCCTCACCACCTCCTCCCTCAGCACCACCTCCTCCCTCACCACCTCCTCCCTCACCACCTTCTCCCTCACCACCTCCTCCCTCACCTCCTCCCTCCCCACCTCCCTCACCTCCACCTTCCTCACCTCCTCCTCCCTCACCACCTCCTTTCTCACCACCTCCTCCCTCACCACCTCCTCCTCCCTCACCACCTCCTCCCTCACCACCTCCTCCCTCACCACCTCCCTCACCACCTCCTTCACCACCACCTCCTCCCTCACCACTTCCCTCACCACCTCCCTCACCACCTCCTCCTTCACCACCTCCTCCCTCACCACCTCCTCCCTCACCACCTCCCTCACCACCTCCTCCCTCACCACCCCCCTCACCACCTCCTCCCTCACCACCTCCTCCTCCATCACCACCTCCTCCCTCACCTCCTCCCTCACCACCTCCTCCCTCACTACCACCTCCCTCACCACCTCCTCCCTCACCACCTCCTCCCTCACCACCTCCTCCTCCCTCACCACCTCCCTCACCACCTCCTCCCTCACCACCTCCTCCCTCACCACCTCCTCCCTCACCACCTCCCTCACCACCTCCCTCACCACCTCCTCCCTCAGCACCTCCCTCACCACCACCTCCCTCACCACCTCCTCCCTCACCGCCTCCTCCCTCACCTCCTCCTCCCTCACCACCTGCTGTACCTGTCCTGGGAGTATTTGATGGGGACAGTGTAGAGGGAGATTTACTCTGTATCTAACCCCGTGCTGTACCTGTCCTGGGAGTGTTTGATGGGTACGGTGTAGAGGGAGATTTACTCTGTATCTAACCCCGTGCTGTACCTGTCCTGGAAGTGTTTGATGGGGACGGTGTAGAGGGAGATTTACTCTGTATATAACCCCGTGCTGTACCTGCCCTTGGAGTGTTTGATGGGGACAGTGTAGAGGGAGATTTACTCTGTATCTAACCCCGTGCTGTACCTGTCCTGGGAGTGTTTGATGGGGACAGTGTAGAGGTAGATTTACTCTGTAAGTAACCCCGTGCTGTACCTGTCCTGGGAGTGTTTGATGGGGACAGTTTAGAGGGAGATTTACTCTGTATCTAAACCCGTGCTGTACCTGTCCTGGGAGTGTTTGATGGGGACAGTGTAGAGGGAGATTTACTCTGTATCTAACCCCGTGCTGTACCTGTCCTGGGAGTGTTTGATGGTGACGGTGTAGAGAGAGCTTTACTCTGTATCTAACCCCGTGCTGTACCTGTCCTGGGAGTGTTTGATGGGGACAGTGTAGAGGGAGATTTACTCTGTATCTAACCCCGTGCTGTACCTGTCCTGGGAGTGTTTGATGGGGACAGTGTAGAGGGAGATTTACTCTGTATCTAACCCCGTGCTGTACCTGTCCTGGGAGTGTTTGATGGGGACGGTGTAGATTGAGATTTACTCTGTATCTAACCCCGTGCTGTACCTGTCCTGGGAGTGTTTGATGTGGACGGTGTAGAGGGAGATTTACTCTGTATATAACCCCGTGCTGTACCTGTCCTGTGAGTGTTTGATGGGGACACTGTAGAGGGAGATTTACTCTGTATCTAACCCCGTGTGTACCTGTCCTGGGAGTGTTTGATGGGGACTGTGTAGAGGGAGATTTACTCTGTATCTAACCCCGTTTGTTTATTTAAAGATTACTTTTACTGCTGGAACACTTTTGTTGCCACCAAGGAGAAGGGGTTTAAGGCCTGGGAAGGATTACACGAGAACTCAGTCCGATTGAGTCGTTTATTAAGACGAATCCTGCTGGTGAGTGAATATTATTGCGACCTACAGCTCTCGTAGCCCCACATCTCACTCCCAATCCGACTAACATTCCCACTCCAGTTCCCCGTAATAATCGAACTCACTCCGCCCTACTGTCTCAAGAGCTCACCCATTTCCAAATCAATCCCCCATCGCAGACCCTCGCTCTAACCCCCTCACTCTCCCATCGCAGACCATCCCTGTTATCCCCTCACTCTCCCATCGAAGACCCTCGCTCTAACCCCCTCACTCTCCCATCGCAGACCCTCCCTGTTACCCCCTCACTCTCCCAGCGAAGACCATCCCCTCTAACCCCCTCACTCTCCCATCGAAGACCATCCCTCTAATACCCTCACTCTCCCATCGCACACCCTCGCTCTAACCCCCTCACTCTCCCATCGCACACCCTCGCTTTAACCCCCTCACTCTCCCATCGCAGACCCTACCTGTTACCCCCTCACTCTCCCATCGCAGACCCTCGCTCTAACCCCCTCACTCTCCCATCTCAGACCCTCGCTCTAACCCCCTCACTCTCCCATCGCAGACCCTCCCTGTTACCCCCTCACTCTCCCATCGACGACCATCCCTCTAACCCCCTCACTCTCCCATCGCAGACCCTCGCTCTAACCCCCTCACTCTCCCATCGCAGACCCTCGCTCTAACCCCCTCACTCTCCCATCGCAGACCCTCGCTCTAACCCCCTCACTCTCCCATCGCAGACCCTCCCTGTTACCCCCTCACTCTCCCATCGCAGACCCTCACTCTAACCCCCTCACTCTCCCATCGCAGACCCTCGCTCTAACCCCCTCACTCTCCCATCGCAGACCCTCCCTGTTACCCCCTCACTCTCCCATCGAAGACCATCCCCTCTAACCCCCTCACTCTCCAATCGCAGACCCTCGCTCTAACCCCCTCACTCTCCCACTCTAGACCCTCGCTCTAACCCCCTCACTCTCCCATCGAAGACCATCCCTCTAATCCCCTCACTCTCCCATTGCAGACCCTCGCTCTAACCCCCTCACTCTCCCATCGAAGACCCTCCCTCTAACCCCCTCACTCTCCCATCGAAGACCATCCCCTCTAACTCCCTCACTCTCCCATCGCAGACCCTCCCTCTAACCCCCTCACGCTCCCATCGAAGACCATCTCTCTAATCCCCTCACTCTCCCATCGAAAACCCTCCCTCTAATCCCCTCACTCTCCTATCGAAGACCACCCCTCTAATCCCCTCACTCTCCCATCGAAGACCATCCCTCTAATCCCCTCACTCTCCCATTGAAGACCCTCCCTCTAATCCCCTCACTCTACCATCGAAGACCATCCCTCTAATCCCTTCACTCTCCCATCGAAGACCATCCCTCTAATCCCTTCACTCTCCCATCGAAGACCATCCCTCTAATCCCATCACTCTCCCATCGAAGACCATACCCTCTAAACACCCTCACTCTCCCATCAAAGACCCTCCTTCTATTCCCCTCACTCTCCCATTAAAGACCATCCCTCTAATCCCCTAACTCTCCCATCAAAGACCCTCCCTCTAATACCCTCACTGTCCCATCGAAGTCCATCCCTCTAATCCCCTAACTCTCCCATCGAAGACAATCCCTCTAATCCCCTCACTCTCCCATCAAAGACCCTCCCTCTAATCCTCTCACTCTCTCATCGAAGACCATCCCTCTAATCCCCTAACTCCCCCATCGAAGACCATCCCCTCTAACCCCCTCACTCTCCCATCGAAGACCCTCCCTCTAATCCCCTCACTCTCCCATCGAAGACCCTCCCTCTAATCCCCTCACTCTCCCATCAAAGACCCTCCCTCTAATACCCTCACTGTCCCATCGAAGTCCATCCCTCTAATCCCCTAACTCTCCCATCGAAGACAATCCCTCTAATCCCCTCACTCTCCCATCAAAGACCCTCCCTCTAATCCTCTCACTCTCTCATCGAAGACCATTCCTCTAATCCCCTAACTCCCCCATCGAAGACCATCCCCTCTAACCCCTTCACTCTCCCATCGAAGACCATCCCTCTAATCCCCTAACTCTCCCATCGCAGACCCTCCCTCTAACCCCCTCACTCTCCCATCAAAGACCATCCCTCTAATCCCCTCACTCTCCAAATGAAGACCATCCTTCTAATCCCCTCACTCTCCCATCGAAGACCATCCCTCTAATCCCCTCACTCTCCCATCAAAGACCCTCCCTCTAATCTCCTCACTCTCCCATCGAAGACCCTCCCTCTAACCCCCTCACTCTCCCATCGAAGACCCTCCCTCTAATCCCTAACTCCCCCATCAAAGACCCTCCCTTTAATCCCCTAACTCCCCCATCGCAGACCATCCCTCTATTCCTCTAACTCCCCCATCGAAGACCATCCCTCTAATGCTCTCATTCTCCCATTGAAGACCCTCCCTCTAATCCCCTCACTCTCCTATCAAAGACAATCTCTCTAACCCCCTCACTCTCCCATCGAAGACCCTCCCTCTAATCCCCTCACTCTCCTATCAAAGACAATCTCTCTAACCCCCTCACTCTCCCATCGAAGACCCTCCCTCTAATCCCCTCATTCTCCCATCGAAGACCCTCCCTCTAATCCCCTCACTCTCCTATCGAAGACCCTCCCTCTAACCCCCTCACTCTCCCATCAAAGACCATTCCTCTAACCCCCTCACTCACCCATCGAAGACCATCCCCTCTAACTCTCTCACTCTCCCATCGCAGACCCTCGCTCTAACCTCCTCAATCTCCCATCGAAGACCATCCCCTCTAACTCCCTCACTCTCCCATCGCAGACCCTCCCTCTAACCCCCTCACTCTCCCATCGAAGACAATCCCCTCTAACCCCCTCACTCTCCCATCGAAGACCATCCCTCTAACCCCCTCACTCTCCCATCGAAGACCATCCCCTCTAACCCCCTCATTCTCCCATCGACGACCATCCCTTCTAACCCCCTCACTCTCCCATTGACGACCATCCCCTCTAACCCCCTCACTCTCCCATCGAAGACCATCCCTCTAACCCCCTCACTCTCCCATCGAAGACCATCCCTCTAATCCCCTCACTCTCCCATCGAAGACCATCTCTCTAACCCCCTCACTCTCCCATCGAAGACCCTCCCTCTAAACCCCTCACTCTCCCATCGAAGACCATCCATCTAATCCCTTCACTCTCCCTTCGAAGACCATCCCTCTAATCCCCTAACTCTCCCATCGAAGGCCATCCCTCTAATCCCCTAACTCTCCCATCGAAGACCATCCCCTCTTACTCCCTCACTCTCCCATCGAAGACCCTCCTTCTAATCCCCTCACTCTCCCATCAAAGACCATCCCTCTAACCCCCTCACTCTCCCATCGAAGACCATCCCTCTAATACCCTCACTGTCCCATCGAAGACCCTCCCTCTAATCCTCTCACTCTCCCATCGAAGACCATCCCCTCTAACACCCTCACTCTCCCATCGAAGACCATCACTCTAATCCCCTCACTATCCAAATGAAGACCATCCCTCTAATCCCCTCACTCACCCATCAAAGACCCTCCCTTTAATCCCCTAACTCCCCCATCGCAGACCATCCCTCTATTCCCCTAACTCCCCCATCGAAGACCATCCCTCTAATGCTCTCATTCTCCCATCGAAGACCCTCCCTCTAATCCCCTCACTCTCCTATCAAAGACAATCTCTCTAACCCCCTCACTCTCCCATCGAAGACCCTCCCTCTAATCCCCTCACTCTCCTATCAAAGACAATCTCTCTAACCCCCTCACTCTCCCATCGAAGACCCTCCCTCTAATCCCCTCACTCTCCTATCAAAGACAATCTCTCTAACCACCTCACTCTCCCATCAAAGACCATTCCTCTAATCCCCTCACTCTTCCATTGAAGACAAACCCTCTAATCCCCTAACTCTCCTATCGAAGAACCATACCTCTAATCCCCTAACTCTCCCCTCGAAGACCATCCCTCTAAGCCCCTCAGTCTCCCATCGAAGACCCTCCCTCTAATCCCCTCACTCTCCCATCGAAGACCATCCCTCTAATCCCCTAACTCCCCCATCGAAGATCCTCCCTCTAATCCCCTCACTCTCCTATCGAAGACCCTCCCTCTAATCCTCTCACTCTCTCATCGAAGACCATCCTTCTAATCCTCTCACCCTCCCATCGAAGACCCTCCCCCGAATCCCCTAACTCCCCCATTGAAGACCATCCCTCTAATGCTCTCATTCTCCCATCGAAGACCCTCCCTCTAATCCCCTCACTCTCCTATCAAAGACAATCTCTCTAACCCCCTCACTCTCCCATCGAAGACCCTCCCTCTAATCCCCTCACTCTCCTATCAAAGACAATCTCTCTAACCCCCTCACTCTCCCATCGAAGACCCTCCCTCTAATCCCCTCACTCTCCTATCAAAGACAATCTCTCTAACCACCTCACTCTCCCATCAAAGACCATTCCTCTAATCCCCTCACTCTCCCATCGAAGACCATCCCTCTAATCCCCTAACTCCCCATCGAAGATCCTCCCTCTAATCCCCTCACTCTCCTATCGAAGACCCTCCCTCTAATCCTCTCACTCTCTCATTGAAGACCATCCTTCTAATCCTCTCACCCTCCCATCAAAGACCCTCCCTCTAATCCCCTAACTCCCCCATCGAAGACCCTCCCTCTAATCCCCTCACTCTCCTATCGAAGACCCTCCCTCTAATCCTCTCACTCTCTCATCGAAGACCATCCTTCTAATCCTCTCACCCTCCCATCGAAGACCCTCCCCCTAATCCCCTAACTCCCCCATCGAAGACCATCCCTTTCCTCCCCTCACTCTCCCACCGAAGACCCTCCCTCAAACCCCCTCTCCCTCTCATCAAAGACAATCCTCCAATCCTCTCACTCTCCCATCGAAGACCATCCCTCTAATCCCCTCACTCTCCCATCGAAGACCATACCCTCTAAACACCCTCACTCTCCCATCGAAGACCATCCCTCTAATCCTCTCACTCTCCCATCGAAGACCCTCCCTCTAATCCCCTCACTCTCCCATCGAAGACCATCCCTCTAATCCTCTCACTCTCCCATCGAAGACCATCCCTCTAATCCCCTAACTCTCCCATCGAAGACCATCCTCTCTAATCCCCTAACTCCCCCATCGAAGACCATCCCTCTAATCCCCTCACTCTCCCATCGAAGACCATCCCTCTAATCCCCTAACTCTCCAATGGAAGACCCTGCCTCTAATCCCCTCACTCTCCCATCAAAGACCATTCCTCTAATCCCCTCACTCTCCCATCGAAGACCATCCCTCTAATCCCCTAACTCTCCAATGGAAGACCCTGCCTCTAATCCCCTCACTCTCCCATCGAAGACCATTCCTCTAATCCCCTCACTCTCCCATCGAAGACCCTCCCTCTAATCCCCTCACTCTCCCATCGAAGACCCTCCCTCTAATCCCCTCACGCTCCCATCGAAGACCATCCCTCTAATCCCCTAACTCCCCCATCGAAGACCCTGCCTCTAATCCCCTCACTCTCCCATTGAAGACCATCCCTCCATCCCCCGAACCAGCCCCCACCTTGAACCCCTCTCAAACATATTTGAACTACTTCGGCTGCAGAAACCTATGGAAGATGCATAGCTTGACGTGTGGACTTGTCTCTTTCTCTCCACTCCCTCTCCCCCTACCCCCCACTACAGCCGCTGGAGGAATTTGATGATTTCAGTGAAGCCTTTAGGATGCTCGGTCTCTGACTTCATCACCCCACAACCCCCCCCCGCAACCCCCCCACCCTCGAAGAGGGGCTGCTTCCTCTCGCCAAACTCCGATCGACCGACCTTAACCGCCGGAGGGAGCTCCCCGCATCTTCGCCTCCTCCTCCTCCTCCTCCTCCTCCACCTCCTCCACCGACCTCTGTCACACCACCTTGGGAACCCCAGGCTGGGACCATGGCCAACCACGGCAAGCGCTTAGGCCTCAGGCTTGTGGCGAAGGCTCCCACCCAGCATGTCCACCAGACGTGGCCTGTCAACGTGATGCACTCCCGAGGAGAATATCAGCATTGGAGAATCAGATGGGCGCTCTGGCAAACCATCGATCAAACATAACTCAGCCTCCGCGGAGGATGTGGAGGGAGGGAGGGAGGGAGGGAGGGAGGGGACCTTTGGGTATCTGCCTAAGGCCCAACAAACAACCCCCTCCCTCCAGCAGCGCCCAAGGAGTGCTGGAAGAACAGGCCCACGCGTTGGCCAAAACAGGAAGAGGCCCACTCGGACTAGGCCGGAATTGAAGCCTGGAGCTCTCCTAGAGCGTGCAGAACCTGAGCCGTCTCACACGCCGGTGGGGGGAGCAGCTGCATCTGAGTCCGGCACTGAGAAAAGCATTAATGGACACACAGACAAAAAAACCACAGTACAGGGCATCAGCGCTGCTCCCCTGGTCGAATAAAGTAACGTCAAACCAAATTGTCCGCTCAATTCAATGCAAGGAGATTATAAGTCTCGGGTAAACAGGACCGAGTTACAGACTGGAACATAATCGAGGGGTTCGGGGTGGATTATATATAGAATAACAGATACCCGGGAGTGAGTTACACACTGGAATCTAATCGAGGTGTTCAGGGTGGTTTATATATAGAATAACAGATACCCAGGAGTGAGTTACAGACTGGAATCTAATCGAGGGTGTCAGGGTGGTTTATATATAGAATAACAGATACCCGGGAGTGAGTTACAGACTGGAATCTAATCGAGGGGTTCAGGGTGGTTTATATATAGAATAACAGATACCCGGGAGTGAGTTACAGACTGGAATCTAATCGAGGGGTTCAGGGTGGTGTATGTATAGAATAACAGATACCTGGGGGTGAGTTAAAGACTGGAATCTAATCAAGGGTTTCGGGGTGGTTTATATATAGAATAAGAGATACCTGGGAGTGAGTTAAAGACTGGAATCTAATCGAGGGTTTCGGGGTGGTTTATATATAGAATAACAGATACCCGGGAGTGAGTTAAAGACTGGAATCTAATCGAGGGGTTCAGGGTGGTTTATATATAGAATAACAGATACCCGGGAGTGAGTTAAAGACTGGAATCTAATCGAGGGGTTCAGGGTGGTTTATATATAGAATAACAGATACCCGGGAGTGAGTAACAGACTGGAATCTAATGGAGGGGTTCAGGGTGGTTTATATATAGAATAACAGATACCCGGGAGTGAGTTAAAGACTGGAATCTAATCGAGGGGTTCAGGGTGGTTTATATATAGAATAAAGATACCCGGGAGTGAGTTACAGACTGGAATCTAATCGAGGGGTTCAGGGTGGTTCATATATAGAATAACAGATGCCCGGGAGTGAGTTACAGACTGGAATCTAATCGAGGTGTTCGGGGTGGTTTATATATAGAATAACAGATACCCGGGAGTGAGTTACAGACTGGAATCTAATCGAGGGGTTCAGGGTGGTTTATATATAGAATAACAGATACCCGGGAGTGAGTTACAGACTGGAATCTAATCGAGGGGTTCAGGGTGGTTTATATATAGAATAACAGATACCCGGGAGTGAGTTACAGACTGGAATCTAATCGAGGGGTTCAGGGTGGTTTATATATAGAATAACAGATGCCCGGGAGTGAGTTACAGACTGGAATCTAATCGAGGGGTTCAGGGTGGTTTATATAGAGAACAAAAGATAACCGGGAGTGAGTTACAGACTGGAATCTAATCGAGGGGTTCAGGGTGGTGTATATATAGAATAACAGATGCCTGGGGGTGAGTTAAAGACTGGAATCTAATCGAGGGTTTCGGGGTGGTTTATATATAGAATAAGAGATACCTGGGAGTGAGTTAAAGACTGGAATCTAATCGAGGGTTTCGGGGTGGTTTATATATAGAATAACAGATACCCGGGAGTGAGTTAAAGACTGGAATCTAATCGAGGGGTTCAGGGTGGTTTATATATAGAATAAAAGATACCCGGGAGTGAGTAACAGACTGGAATCTAATGGAGGGGTTCAGGGTGGTTTATATATAGAATAACAGATACCCGGGAGTGAGTTACAGACTGGAATCTAATCGAGGGATTCAGGGTGGTTTATATATAGAATAACAGATACCCGGGAGTGAGTTACAGACTGGAATCTAATCGAGGGGTTCAGGGGGGTTTATATATAGAATAACAGATACCCGGGAGTGAGTTACAGACTGGAATCTAATCGAGGTGTTCGGGGTGGTTTATATATAGAATAACAGATACCCGGGAGTGAGTTACAGACTGGAATCTAATCGAGGGGTTCGGGGTGGTTTATATATAGAATAACAGATGCCCGGGAGTGAGTTACAGACTGGAATCTAATCGAGGGGTTCAGGGTGGTTTATATATAGAATAACAGATACCCGGGAGTGAGTTACAGACTGGAATCTAATCGAGGGGTTCAGGGTGGTGTATGTATAGAATAACAGATACCTGGGGGTGAGTTAAAGACTGGAATCTAATCGAGGGTTTCGGGGTGGTTTATATATAGAATAAGAGATACCTGGGAGTGAGTTAAAGACTGGAATCTAATCGAGGGTTTCGGGGTGGTTTATATATAGAATAACAGATACCCGGGAGTGAGTTAAAGACTGGAATCTAATCGAGGGGTTCAGGGTGGTTTATATATAGAATAACAGATACCCGGGAGTGAGTAACAGACTGGAATCTAATGGAGGGGTTCAGGGTGGTTTATATATAGAATAACAGATACCCGGGAGTGAGTTAAAGACTGGAATCTAATAGAGGGGTTCAGGGTGGTTTATATATAGAATAACAGATACCCGGGAGTGAGTTACAGACTGGAATCTAATCGAGGGGTTCAGGGTGGTTCATATATAGAATAACAGATGCCCGGGAGTGAGTTACAGACTGGAATCTAATCGAGGTGCTCGGGGTGGTTTATATATAGAATAACAGATACCCGGGAGTGAGTTACAGACTGGAATCTAATCGAGGGGTTCAGGGTGGTTTATATATAGAATAACAGATACCCGGGAGTGAGTTACAGACTGGAATCTAATCGAGGGGTTCAGGGTGGTTTATATATAGAATAACAGATACCCGGGAGTGAGTTACAGACTGGAATCTAATCGAGGGGTTCAGGGTGGTTTATATATAGAATAACAGATGCCCGGGAGTGAGTTACAGACTGGAATCTAATCGAGGGGTTCAGGGTGGTTTATATAGAGAACAAAAGATAACCGGGAGTGAGTTACAGACTGGAATCTAATCGAGGGGTTCAGGGTGGTGTATATATAGAATAACAGATGCCTGGGGGTGAGTTAAAGACTGGAATCTAATCGAGGGTTTCGGGGTGGTTTATATATAGAATAAGAGATACCTGGGAGTGAGTTAAAGACTGGAATCTAATCGAGGGTTTCGGGGTGGTTTATATATAGAATAACAGATACCCGGGAGTGAGTTAAAGACTGGAATCTAATCGAGGGGTTCAGGGTGGTTTATATATAGAATAAAAGATACCCGGGAGTGAGTAACAGACTGGAATCTAATGGAGGGGTTCAGGGTGGTTTATATATAGAATAACAGATACCCGGGAGTGAGTTACAGACTGGAATCTAATCGAGGGGTTCAGGGTGGTTTATATATAGAATAACAGATACCCGGGAGTGAGTTACAGACTGGAATCTAATCGAGGGGTTCAGGGGGGTTTATATATAGAATAACAGATAACCGGGAGTGAGTTACAGACTGGAATCTAATTGAGGTGTTCGGGGTGGTTTATATATAGAATAACAGATACCCGGGAGTGAGTTACAGACTGGAATCTAATCGAGGGGTTCGGGGTGGTTTATATATAGAATAACAGATGCCCGGGAGTGAGTTACAGACTGGAATCTAATCGAGGGGTTCAGGGTGGTTTATATATAGAATAACAGATACCCGGGAGTGAGTTACAGACTGGAATCTAATCGAGGGGTTCAGGGTGGTGTATGTATAGAATAACAGATACCTGGGGGTGAGTTAAAGACTGGAATCTAATCGAGGGTTTCGGGGTGGTTTATATATAGAATAAGAGATACCTGGGAGTGAGTTAAAGACTGGAATCTAATCGAGGTGCTCGGGGTGGTTTATATATAGAATAACAGATACCCGGGAGTGAGTTACAGACTGGAATCTAATCGAGGGGTTCAGGGTGGTTTATATATAGAATAACAGAAACCCGGAAGTGAGTTACAGACTAGAATCTAATCGAGGGGTTCAGGGTGGTTTATATATAGAATAACAGATACCCGGGAGCGAGATATAGACTGGAATCTAATCGAGGGGTTCAGGGTGGTTTATATATAGAATAACAGATGCCCGGGAGTGAGTTACAGACTGGAATCTAATCGAGGGGTTCAGGGTGGTTTATATAGAGAACAAAAGATAACCGGGAGTGAGTTACAGACTGGAATCTAATCGAGGGGTTCAGGGTGGTGTATATATAGAATAACAGATGCCTGGGGGTGAGTTAAAGACTGGAATCTAATCGAGGGTTTCGGGGTGGTTTATATATAGAATAAGAGATACCTGGGAGTGAGTTAAAGACTGGAATCTAATCGAGGGTTTCGGGGTGGTTTATATATAGAATAACAGATACCCGGGAGTGAGTTAAAGACTGGAATCTAATGGAGGGGTTCAGGGTGGTTTATATATAGAATAACAGATACCCGGGAGTGAGTTACAGACTGGAATCTAATCGAGGGGTTCAGGGTGGTTTATATATAGAATAACAGATACCCGGGAGTGAGTTACAGACTGGAATCTAATCGAGGTGTTCGGGGTGGTTTATATATAGAATAACAGATACCCGGGAGTGAGTTACAGACTGGAATCTAATCGAGGGGTTCGGGGTGGTTTATATATAGAATAACAGATGCCCGGGAGTGAGTTACAGACTGGAATCTAATCGAGGTGTTCGGGGTGGTTTATATATAGAATAACAGATACCCGGGACCGAGTTACAGACTGGAATCTAATCAAGGGGTTCGGGGTGGTTTATATATAGGATAACAGATACCTGGGAGTGAGTTACAGACTGGAACCTATCGAGGGGTTCGGTGTGGTTTATATATAGAATAACAGATAACCGGGAGTGAGTTACAGACTGGAATCTAATCGAGGGGTTCGGACTGGTTATTTATATAGAATAACAGATACCCGGGAGTGAGTTACAGACTGGAATCTAATCGAGGTGTTCCGGGGTTTTTTATATAGAATAACAGATACCTGGGAGTGAGTTACAGACTGGAATCTAATCGAGGGGTTCAGGGTGGTGTATATATAGAATAACAGATACCCGGGACCGAGTTACAGACTGGAATCTAATCAAGGGGTTCAGGGGGTTTTTATATGGAATAACAGATACCCGGGAGTGAGTTACAGACTGGAATCTAATCGAGGGGTTCGGGGTGGTTTATATATAGAATAACAGATACCTGGGAGTGAGTTACAGATTGGAATCTAATCGAGGGGTTCGGGCTGGTTTATATATAGAATAACAGATACCCAGGAGTGAGTTACATAGTGGAATCTAATCGAGGGGTTCAGGGGGTTTTTATATAGAATAACAGATACCCGGGAGTGAGTTACAGCCTGGAATCTAATCGAGGGGTTCGGGGTGGTTTATATATAGAATAACAGATACCCGGGAGTGAGTTACAGACTGGAATCGAATCGAGGGGTTCAGGGGGTTTATATATAGAATAACAGATAGCCGGGAGTGAGTTACAGACTGGAATCTAATCGAGGTGTTCAGGGGGTTCATATATAGAATAACAGATACCGGGAGTGGGTTACAGACTGGAATCTAATCGAGGTGTTCGGGGTGGTTTATATGTAGAATAACAGATTCCCGGGAGTGAGTTACAGACTGGAATCTAATCGAGGGGTTCAGGGTGGTTTATATATAGAATAACAGATACCCGGGAGTGAGTTACAGACTGGAATCTAATCGAGGGGTTCAGGGTGGTGTATGTATAGAATAACAGATACCTGGGGGTGAGTTAAAGACTGGAATCTAATCGAGGGTTTCGGGGTGGTTTATATATAGAATAAGAGATACCTGGGAGTGAGTTAAAGACTGGAATCTAATCGAGGGGTTCGGGGTGGTTTATATATAGAATAACAGATACCCGGGAGTGAGTTAAAGACTGGAATCTAATCGAGGGGTTCAGGGTGGTTTATATATAGAATAACAGATACCCGGGAGTGAGTAACAGACTGGAATCTAATGGAGGGGTTCAGGGTGGTTTATATATAGAATAACAGATACCCGGGAGTGAGTTAAAGACTGGAATCTAATCGAGGGGTTCAGGGTGGTGTATATATAGAATAACAGATGCCTGGGGGTGAGTTAAAGACTGGAATCTAATCGAGGGTTTCGGGGTGGTTTATATATAGAATAAGAGATACCTGGGAGTGAGTTAAAGACTGGAATCTAATCGAGGGTTTCGGGGTGGTTTATATATAGAATAACAGATACCCGGGAGTGAGTTAAAGACTGGAATCTAATCGAGGGGTTCAGGGTGGTTTATATATAGAATAACAGATACCCGGGAGTGAGTAACAGACTGGAATCTAATGGAGGGGTTCAGGGTGGTTTATATATAGAATAACAGATACCCGGGAGTGAGTTACAGACTGGAATCTAATCGAGGGGTTCAGGGTGGTTTATATATAGAATAACAGATACCCGGGAGTGAGTTACAGACTGGAATCTAATCGAGGTGTTCGGGGTGGTTTATATATAGAATAACAGATACCCGGGAGTGAGTTACAGACTGGAATCTAATCGAGGGGTTCGGGGTGGTTTATATATAGAATAACAGATGCCCGGGAGTGAGTTACAGACTGGAATCTAATCGAGGTGTTCGGGGTGGTTTATATATAGAATAACAGATACCCGGGACCGAGTTACAGACTGGAATCTAATCAAGGGGTTCGGGGTGGTTTATATATAGGATAACAGATACCTGGGAGTGAGTTACAGACTGGAACCTATCGAGGGGTTCGGTGTGGTTTATATATAGAATAACAGATAACCGGGAGTGAGTTACAGACTGGAATCTAATCGAGGGGTTCGGACTGGTTATTTATATAGAATAACAGATACCCGGGAGTGAGTTACAGACTGGAATCTAATCGAGGTGTTCCGGGGTTTTTTATATAGAATAACAGATACCTGGGAGTGAGTTACAGACTGGAATCTAATCGAGGGGTTCAGGGTGGTGTATATATAGAATAACAGATACCCGGGACCGAGTTACAGACTGGAATCTAATCAAGGGGTTCAGGGGGTTTTTATATGGAATAACAGATACCCGGGAGTGAGTTACAGACTGGAATCTAATCGAGGGGTTCGGGGTGGTTTATATATAGAATAACAGATACCTGGGAGTGAGTTACAGATTGGAATCTAATCGAGGGGTTCGGGCTGGTTTATATATAGAATAACAGATACCCAGGAGTGAGTTACATAGTGGAATCTAATCGAGGGGTTCAGGGGGTTTTTATATAGAATAACAGATACCCGGGAGTGAGTTACAGCCTGGAATCTAATCGAGGGGTTCGGGGTGGTTTATATATAGAATAACAGATACCCGGGAGTGAGTTACAGACTGGAATCGAATCGAGGGGTTCAGGGGGTTTATATATAGAATAACAGATAGCCGGGAGTGAGTTACAGACTGGAATCTAATCGAGGTGTTCAGGGGGTTCATATATAGAATAACAGATACCCGGGAGTGGGTTACAGACTGGAATCTAATCGAGGTGTTCGGGGTGGTTTATATGTAGAATAACAGATTCCCGGGAGTGAGTTACAGACTGGAATCTAATCGAGGGGTTCAGGGTGGTTTATATATAGAATAACAGATACCCGGGAGTGAGTTACAGACTGGAATCTAATCGAGGGGTTCAGGGTGGTGTATGTATAGAATAACAGATACCTGGGGGTGAGTTAAAGACTGGAATCTAATCGAGGGTTTCGGGGTGGTTTATATATAGAATAAGAGATACCTGGGAGTGAGTTAAAGACTGGAATCTAATCGAGGGTTTCGGGGTGGTTTATATATAGAATAACAGATACCCGGGAGTGAGTTAAAGACTGGAATCTAATCGAGGGGTTCAGGGTGGTTTATATATAGAATAACAGATACCCGGGAGTGAGTAACAGACTGGAATCTAATGGAGGGGTTCAGGG
This sequence comes from Carcharodon carcharias, assembly GCF_017639515.1. Taxonomy (NCBI): domain Eukaryota; kingdom Metazoa; phylum Chordata; class Chondrichthyes; order Lamniformes; family Lamnidae; genus Carcharodon; species Carcharodon carcharias. The sequence continues at coordinate 2,700,378 of NC_054506.1, forward strand.
TGGTTTATATATAGAATAACAGATACCCGGGAGTGAGTTAAAGACTGGAATCTAATCGAGGGGTTCAGGGTGGTTTATATATAGAATAACAGATACCCGGGAGTGAGTTACAGACTGGAATATAATCGAGGGGTTCAGGGTGGTTCATATATAGAATAACAGATGCCCGGGAGTGAGTTACAGACTGGAATCTAATCGAGGTGTTCGGGGTGGTTTATATATAGAATAACAGATACCCGGGAGTGAGTTACAGACTGGAATCTAATCGAGGGGTTCAGGGTGGTTTATATATAGAATAACAGATACCCGGGAGTGAGTTACAGACTGGAATCTAATCGAGGGGTTCAGGGTGGTTTATATATAGAATAACAGATACCCGGGAGTGAGTTACAGACTGGAATCTAATCGAGGGGTTCAGGGTGGTTTATATATAGAATAACAGATGCCCGGGAGTGAGTTACAGACTGGAATCTAATCGAGGGGTTCAGGGTGGTTTATATAGAGAACAAAAGATAACCGGGAGTGAGTTACAGACTGGAATCTAATCGAGGGGTTCAGGGTGGTGTATATATAGAATAACAGATGCCTGGGGGTGAGTTAAAGACTGGAATCTAATCGAGGGTTTCGGGGTGGTTTATATATAGAATAAGAGATACCTGGGAGTGAGTTAAAGACTGGAATCTAATCGAGGGTTTCGGGGTGGTTTATATATAGAATAACAGATACCCGGGAGTGAGTTAAAGACTGGAATCTGATCGAGGGGTTCAGGGTGGTTTATATATAGAATAACAGATACCCGGGAGTGAGTAACAGACTGGAATCTAATGGAGGGGTTCAGGGTGGTTTATATATAGAATAACAGATACCCGGGAGTGAGTTACAGACTGGAATCTAATCGAGGGGTTCAGGGTGGTTTATATATAGAATAACAGATACCCGGGATTGAGTTACAGACTGGAATCTAATCGAGGTGTTCGGGGTGGTTTATATATAGAATAACAGATACCCGGGAGTGAGTTACAGACTGGAATCTAATCGAGGGGTTCGGGGTGGTTTATATATAGAATAACAGATGCCCGGGAGTGAGTTACAGACTGGAATCTAATCGAGGTGTTCGGGGTGGTTTATATATAGAATAACAGATACCCGGGACCGAGTTACAGACTGGAATCTAATCAAGGGGTTCGGGGTGGTTTATATATAGGATAACAGATACCTGGGAGTGAGTTACAGACTGGAACCTATCGAGGGGTTCGGTGTGGTTTATATATAGAATAACAGATAACCGGGAGTGAGTTACAGACTGGAATCTAATCGAGGGGTTCGGACTGGTTATTTGTATAGAATAACAGATACCCGGGAGTGAGTTACAGACTGGAATCTAATCGAGGTGTTCAGGGGTTTTTCATATAGAATAACAGATACCTGGGAGTGAGTTACAGACTGGAATCTAATCGAGGGGTTCAGGGTGGTGTATATATAGAATAACAGATACCCGGGACCGAGTTACAGACTGGAATCTAATCAAGGGGTTCAGGGTGTTTTTATATGGAATAACAGATACCCGGGAGTGAGTTACAGACTGGAATCTAATCGAGGGGTTCGGGGTGGTTTATATATAGAATAACAGATACCTGGGAGTGAGTTACAGATTGGAATCTAATCGAGGGGTTCGGGCTGGTTTATATATAGAATAACAGATACCCAGGAGTGAGTTACATAGTGGAATCTAATCGAGGGGTTCAGGGGGTTTTTATATAGAATAACAGATACCCGGGAGTGAGTTACAGCCTGGAATCTAATCGAGGGGTTCGGGGTGGTTTATATATAGAATAACAGATACCCGGGAGTGAGTTACAGACTGGAATCGAATCGAGGGGTTCAGGGGGTTTATATATAGAATAACAGATAGCCGGGAGTGAGTTACAGACTGGAATCTAATCGAGGTGTTCAGGGGGTTCATATATAGAATAACAGATACCCGGGAGTGGGTTACAGACTGGAATCTAATCGAGGTGTTCGGGGTGGTTTATATGTAGAATAACAGATTCCCGGGAGTGAGTTACAGACTGGAATCTAATCGAGGGGTTCGGGTGGTTTATATATAGAATAACAGATACCCGGCAGTGAGTTACAGACTGGAATCTAATCGAGGTGTTCAGGGGGTTCATATATAGAATAACAGATACCCGGCAGTGAGTTACAGACTGGAAACTTATCGAGGGGTTCAGGGGGATTATATGTAGAAATACAGATACCCGGGAGTGAGTTACAAACTGGAATCTAATCGAGGGGTTCGGGGGGATTATATATAGAAATGCAGATACCCGGGAGTGAATTGCAGACTGGAATCTAATCGAGGGGTTCGGGGGGTGTGCTTTATATATAGAATAACAGATACCCGGAAGTGAGTTACAGACTGGAATCTAATCGAGGGTGTCGGGGTGGTTTATATATAGAATAACAGATACCCGGGAGTGAGTTACAGGCTGGAATCTAATCGACGGGTTCGGGTTGGTTTATATATAGAATAACATATACACGGGAGTGAGTTACAGACTGGACTCTAATTGAGGGGTTCGGGGGGATTATATATAGAATAACAGATACCTGGGAGTGAGTTACAGACTGGAATCTAATCGAGGGGTTCAGGTTTTTTTATATATAGAATAACAGATACCCGGGAGTGAGTTACAGACTGGAAACTAATCGAGGGGTTCAGGGGGATTATATGTAGAAATACAGATACCCGGGAGTGAGTTACAAACTGGAATCTAATCGAGGGGTTCGGGGGGTTTGTTTTATATATAGAATAACAGATACACGGGAGTGAGTTACAGACTGGAATCTAATCGAGGGTGTCGGGGTGGTTTATATATAGAATAACAGATACCCGGGAGTGAGTTACAGACTGGAATATAATCGAGGGGTTCAGGGTGGTTTATATATAGAATAACAGATGCCCGGGAGTGAGTTACAGACTGGAATCTAATCGAGGTGTTCGGGGTGGTTTATATATAGAATAACAGATACCCGGGACCGAGTTACAGACTGGAATCTAATCAAGGGGTTCGGGGTGCTTTATATATAGGATAACAGATACCTGGGAGTGAGTTACAGACTGGAACCTATCGAGGGGTTCGGTGTGGTTTATATATAGAATAACAGATAACCGGGAGTGAGTTACAGACTGGAATCTAATCGAGGGGTTCGGGCTGGTTATATATATAGAATAACAGATACCCGGGAGTGAGTTACAGACTGGAATCTAATCGAGGGGTTCAGGGGGTTTTTATATAGAATAACAGATACCTGGGAGTGAGTTAGAGACTGGAATCTAATCGAGGGGTTCAGGGTGGTGTATATATAGAATAACAGTTACCCGGGACCGAGTTACAGACTGGAATCTAATCAAGGGGTTCAGAGGGTTTTTATATGGAATAACAGATACCCGGGAGTGAGTTACAGACTGGATTCTAATCAAGTGTTTCGGCCTGGTTTATATATAGAATAACAGATACCTGGGAGTGAGTTACAGATTGGAATCTAATCGAGGGGTTCGGGCTGGTTTATATATAGAATAACAGATACCCAGGAGTGAGTTACATAGTGGAATCTAATCGAGGGGTTCAGGGGTTTTTTATATAGAATAACAGATACCCGGGAGTGAGTTACAGCCTGGAATCTAATCGAGGGGTTCGGGGTGGTTTATATATAGAATAACAGATACCCGGGAGTGAGTTACAGACTGGAATCGAATCGAGGGGTTCAGGGGGTTTATATATAGAATAACAGATAGCCGGGAGTGAGTTACAGACTGGAATCTAATCGAGGGGTTCGGGGTGGTTTATATATAGAATAACAGATACCCGGGAGTGAGTAACAGATTGGAATCTAATCGAGGTGTTCAGGGGGTTCATATATAGAATAACAGATACCCGGGAGTGGGTTACAGACTGGAATCTAATCGAGGTGTTCGGGGTGGTTTATATATAGAATAACAGATACCCGGGAGTGAGTTACAGACTGGAATCTAATCGAGGGGTTCGTGTGGTTTATATATAGAATAACAGATACCCGGGAGTGAGTTACAGACTGGAATCTAATCGAGGGGTTCGGGGGGATTATATATAGAAATGCAGATACCCGGGAATGAGTTACAGACTGGAATCTAATCGAGGTTGTCGGGGTGGTTTATATATAGAATAACAGATACCCGGGAGTGAGTTGCAGACTGGAATCTAATCGAGGGGTTCGGGGGGTGTGGTTTATATATAGAATAACAGATACCCGGGAGTGAGTTACAGACTGGAATCTAATCGAGGGTGTCGGGGTGGTTTATATATAGAATAACAGATACCCGGGAGTGAGTTACAGGCTGGAATCTAATCGACGGGTTCGGGTTGGTTTATATATAGAATAACATATACACGGGAGTGAGTTACAGACTGGACTCTAATTGAGATGTTCGGGGGGATTATATATAGAATAACAGATACCCGGGAGTGAGTTACAGACTGGAATCTAATCGAGGGGTTCGGGGTGGTTTATATATAGAATAACATATTCCCGGGAGTGAGTTACAGACTGGACTCTAATCGAGGGGTTCAGAAGGTTTCTATATGGAATAACAGATACCCGGGAATGAGCTAAAGACTGGAACCTAATCGAGGGGTTCGGGGTGGTTTATATATAGAAAAACAGATACCCGGGACCGAGTTACAGACGGGAATATAATCGAGTGGTTCGGGCTGGTTTATATATAGAATAACAGATACCCAGGAGTGAGTTACATAGTGGAATCTAATCGAGGGGTTCAGGGGGTTATTATATAGAATAACAGATACCCGGGAGTGAGTAACAGCCTGGAATCTAATCGAGGGGTTCGGGGTGGTTTATATATAGAATAACAGATAGCCGGGAGTGTGTTACAGACTGCAATCTAATCGAGGGGTTCGGGGTGGTTTATATATAGAATAACAGATACCCGGGACCGAGTTACAGACTGGAATCTAATCAAGGGGTTCGGGGTGGTTTATATATAGGATAACACTTACCTGGGAGTGAGTTACAGACTGGAACCTATCGAGGGGTTCGGGCTGGTTATATATATAGAATAACATAACC
>NC_054506.1:2706003-2738503 GCF_017639515.1 Carcharodon carcharias
TATAGAATAACAGATACCCGGGAGTGAGTTACAGACTGGACTCTAATCGAGGGGTTCGGGGGGATTATATATAGAATAAGAGATACCCGGGAGTGAGTTACAGGCTGGAATCTAATCGAGGGGTTCGGGGTGGTTTATTTATAGAATAACATATACCCGGGAGTGAGTTACAGACTGGACTCTAATCGAGGGGTTCAGGAGGTTTCAATATGGAATAACAGATTCCCGGGAATGAGCTAAAGACTGGAACCTAATCGAGGGGTTCGGGGTGGTTTATATATAGAATAACAGATACCCGGGTCCGAGTTACAGACTGGAATATAATCGAGGTGTTCGGGGTGGTTTATATATAGAATAACAGATACCTGGGAGTGAGTTACAGATTGGAATCGAATCGAGGGGTTCGGGGGGCGTGGTTTATATATAGGATAACAGATACCCGGGAGTGAGTTACAGGCTGGAATCTAATCGAGGGGTTCGGGGTGGTTTATATATAGAATAACATATACCCGGGAGTGAGTTACAGACTGGATTCTAATTGAGGGTTCGGGGGGATATATATAGAATAACAGAGACCCGGGAGTGATTAACGGACTGGAATCTAATCGAGGGGTTCAGGGTGGTTTATATATAGAATAACAGATACCCGGGAGTGAGTTACAGCCTGGAATCTAATCGAGGGGTTCGGGGTGGTTTATATATAAAATAACAGATACCCGGGAGTGAGTTACAGACTGGAATCTAATCGAGGGGTTCAGGGGGTTTATATATAGAATAACAGATAGCCGGGAGTGAGTTACAGACTGGAAAAAAATCGAGGGGTTCGGGGTGGTTTATATATAGAATAACAGATACCCGGGAGTGAGTTACAGCCTGGAATCTAATCGAGGTGTTCAGGGGGTTTATATATAGAATAACAGATACCCGGGAGTGAGTTACAGACTGGAATCTAATCGAGGGGTTCGGGTGGTTTAGAGATAGAATAACAAATACCCGGGAGTGAGTTACAGACTGGAATCTAATCGAGGGGTTCGGGTGGTTTATATATAGAATAACAGATACCCGGGAGTGAGTAACAGACTGGAATCTAATCGAGGGGTTCGGGGGGATTATATGAAGAAATACAGATACCCGGGAGTGAGTTACAGATTGGAATCTAATCGAGGGTGTCGGGGTGGTTTATATATAGAATAACAGATAGTCGGGAGTGAGTTGCAGACTGGAATCTAATCGAGGGGTTCGGGGGGTGTGGTTTATATATAGGATAACAGATACCCGGGAGTGAGTTACAGACTGGAATCTAATCGAGGGGTTCGGGGTGGTTTATATACAGAATAACAGATACCCGGGAGTGAGTTACAGGCTGGAATCTAATCGAGCGGTTCGGAGTGGTTTATATATAGAATAACATATACCCGGGAGTGAGTTACAGACTGGACTCTGATCGAGGGGTTCGGGGGGATTATATATAGAATAACAGATACCCGGGAGTGAGTTACAGGCTGGAATCTAATCGAGGGAATCAGGGTGGTTTATATATAGAATAACATATACCCGGGAGTGAGTTACAGACTGGACTCTAATCGAGGGGTTCGGGTGGATTATATATAGAATAACAGATACCCGGAAGTGAGTTACAGACTGGAATCTAATCGAGGTGTTCGGGGTGGTTTATATATAGAATAACAGATACCCGGGAGTGAGTTACTGACTGGAATCTAATCGAGGGTGTCAGGGTGGTTTATATATAGAATAACAGATACCCGGGATTGAGTTACAGACTGGAATCTAATCGAGGGGTTCGGGGTGGTTTATATATAGAATAACAGATACCCGCCAGTGAGTTACAGACTGGAATCTAATCGAAATGTTCGGGGTGGTTTATATATAGAATAAGAGATACCTGGGAGTGAGTTAAAGACTGGAATCTAATCGAGAGTTTCGGGGTGGTTTATATATAGAATAAGAGATACCTGGGAGTGAGTTACAGACTGGAATCTAATCGAGGGGTTCAGGGTGGTTTATATATAGAATAACAGATACCTGGGAGTGAGTTACAGACTGGAATCTAATCGCGGGGTTCGGCATGTTTTATATATAGAATAACAGATACCCGGGAGTGAGTAACAGACTGGAATCTAATCGAGGGGTTCACGGTGGTTTATATATCGAATAACATATACCCGGTAGTGAGTTATAGACTGGAATCTAATCGAGGGTCTCGGGGTGGGATATTTATAAAATAACGGATACCCGGGAGTGAGTTACAGACTGGAATCTAATCGAGGGGTTCAGGGTGTTTTATATATAGAATAACAGATTCCCGGCAGTGATTGACAGACAGGAATCTAATCGAGGGGCTCGGGGTGGTATATATATAGAATTACAGATACCCGGGAGTGAGTTACAGACTGGAATCTAATCGAGGGTTTCGGGGTGGTTTATATATAGAATAACAGATTCCCAGGACCGAGTTACAGACTGGAATCTAATCAAGGGGTTCGGGGTGGTTTATATATAGAATAACAGATACCTGGGAGTGAGTTACAGACTGGAACCTAATCGAGGGGTTCGGGGTGGTTTATATATAGAATAATAGATGCCCGGGAGTGAGTTACAGACTGGAATCTAATCGAGGGGTTCGGGCTGGTTATATATATAGAATAACAGATACCCGGGAGTGAGTAACAGACTGGAATCTAATCGAGTGGTTCAGGGGTTTTTTTTATAGAATAACAGATACCTGGGAGTGAGTTACAGACTGCAATCTAATCGAGGGGTTCAGGGTGGTGTATATATAGAATAACAGATTCCCGGGACCTAGTTACAGACTGGAATCTAATCAAGGGGTTCAGGGGGTTTTTATATGGAATAACAGATACCTGGGAATGAGTTACAGACTGGAACCTAATCGAGGGGTTCAGGGTGGTTTATATATAGAATAACAGATACCCGGGACCGAGTTACAGACTGGAATCTAATCGAGGGGTTCGGGGTGGTTTATATATAGAATAACAGATACCTGGGAGTGAGTTACAGATTGGAATCGAATCGAGGGGTTCGGGCTGGTTTATAAATAGAATAGCAGATGCCCAGGAGTGAGTTACAGAGTGGAATCTAATCGAGGGTTTCAGGGGGTTTTTATATAGAATAACAGATACCCGGGAGTGAGTTACAGCCTGGAATCTAATCGAGGGGTTCGGGGTGGTTTATATATAGAATAACAGATACCCGGGAGTGAGTTACTGACTGGAATCGAATCGAGGGGTTCAGGGTGTTTATATATAGAATAACAGATAGCCGGGAGTGAGTTCCAAACTGGAATCTAATCGAGGGGTTCGGGGTGGTTTATATATAGAATAACAGATACCCGGGAGTGAGTTACAGAGTGGAATCTAATCGAGTTGTTCAGGGGGTTTATATATAGAATAACAGATACCCGGGAGTGGGTTACAGACTGGAATCTAATCGAGGTGTTCGGGGTGGTTTATATATAGAATAACATATACCCGGGAGTGAGTTACAGACTGGAATCTAATCGAGGGGTTCAGGGTGGTTTATATATCGAATAACAGATGCCCGGGAGTGAGTTACAGACTGGAATCTAATCGAGGTGTTCGGGGTGGTTTATATATAGAATAACAGATTCCCAGGACCGAGTTACAGACTGGAATCTAATCAAGGGTTTCGGGGTGGTTTATATATAGAATAACAGATACCTGGGAGTGAGTTACAGACTGGAACCTAATCGAGGGGTTCGGGGTGGTTTGTATATAGAATAACAGATGCCTGGGAGTGAGTTATAGACTGGAATCTAATCGAGGGGTTCGGGCTGGTTATATATATAGAATAACAGATACCCGGGAGTGAGTTACAGACTGGAATCTAATCGAGGGGTTCAGGGGTTTTTTTTATAGAATAACAGATACCTGGGAGTGAGTTACAGACTGCAATCTAATCGAGGGGTTCAGGGTGGTGTATATATAGAATAACAGATTCCCGGGACCGAGTTACAGACTGGAATCTAATCGAGGGGTTCGGGCTGGTTTATATATAGAATAGCAGATACCCAAGAGTGAGTTACAGAGTGGAATCTAATCAAGGGTTTCAGGGGGTTTTTATATAGAATAACAGATACCCGGGAGTGAGTTACAGCCTGGAATCTAATCGAGGAGTTCGGGGTGGTTTATATATAGAATAACAGATACCCGGGAGTGAGTTACAGACTGGAATCGAATCGAGGGGTTCAGGGTGTTTATATACAGAATAACAGATAGCCGGGAGTGAGTTACAAACTGGAATCTAATCGAGGGGTTCGGGGTGGTTTATATATAGAATAACATATACCCGGGAGTGAGTTACAGACTGGACTCTAATCGAGGGGTTCGGGGGGATTATATATAGAATAACAGATACCCGGGAGTGAGTTACAGGCTGGAATCTAATCGAAGGGTTCGGGGTGGTTTATATATAGAATAACATATACCCGGGATTGAGTTAGAGACTGGACTCTAATGGAGGGGTTCAGGAGGTTTTTATATGGAATAACAGATACCCGGGAATGAGCTACAGACTGGAACCTAATCGAGGGGTTCGGGGTGGTTTATATATAGAATAACAGATACCCGGGATCGAGTTACAGCCTGGAATCTAATCGAGGGGTTCGGGGTGGTTTATATATAGAATAACAGATACCTGGGAGTGAGTAACAGATTGGAATCTAATCGAGGGGTTCGGGGGGTGTGGTTTATATATAGGATAACAGTTACCCGGGAGTGAGTTACAGGCTGGAATCTAATCGAGGGGTTCGGGGTGGTTTATATATAGAATAACATATACCTGGGAGTGAGTTACAGACTGGACTCTAATCGAGGGGTTCGGGAGTTTATATATAGAATAACAGATACCCGGGAGTGAGTTACAGACTGGAAAAAAATCGAGGAGTTCGGGGTGGTTTATATATAGAATAACAGATACCCGGGAGTGAGTTACAGACTGGAATCTAATCGAGGTGTTCAGGGGGTTTATATATAGAATAACAGATACCAGGGAGTGGGTTACAGACTGGAATCTAATCGATGTGTTCGGGCTGTTTTATATATAGAATAACAGATACCCGGGAGTGAGTTACAGACTGGAATCTAATCGAGGGCTTCGGGTGGTTTTTATATAGAATAACAGATACCCGGGAGTGAGTAACAGACTGGAATCTAATCGAGGGATTCGGGGGCATTATATGTAGGAATACAGATACCCGGGAGTGAGTTACAGACTGGAATCTAATCGAGGGGTTCGGGGGGACTATATATAGAAATGCAGATACCCGGGAATGAGTTACAGACTGGAATCTAATCGAGGGTGTCGGGGTGGTTTATATATGGAATAACAGATACCCGGGAGTGAGTTACAGACTGGAATCTAATCAAGGGTTTCGGCGTGGTTTATATATAGAATAACAGATACCTGGGAGTGAGTTACAGATTGGAATCTAATCGAGGGGTTCGGGCTGGTTTATATATAGAATAACATATACCCAGGAGTGAGTTACATAGTGGAATCTAATCGAGGGGTTCAGGGGTATTTTATATAGAATAACAGATACCCGGGAGTGAGTTACAGCCTGGAATCTAATCGAGGGGTTCCGGGTGGTTTATATATAGAATAACAGATACCCGGGAGTGAGTTACAGACTGGAATCGAATCGAGGGGTTCAGGCGGTTTACATATAGAATAGCAGATAGCCGGGAGTGAGTTACAGACTGGAATCTAATCGAGGGGTTCGGGGTGGTTTATATATAGAATAACAGATACCCGGGAGTGAGTTACAGACTGGAATCTAATCGAGGTGTTCAGGGGGTTCATATATAGAATAACTGATACCCGGGAGTGGGTTACAGACTGGAATCTAATCGAGGTGTTCGGGGTGGTTTATATATAGAATAACAGATACCCGGGAGTGAGTTACAGATTGGAATCTAATCGAGGGGTTCGGGTGGTTTATATATAGAATAACAGATACCCGGGAGTGAGTTACAGACTGGAAACTAATCGAGGGGTTCGGGGGGATTATATGTAGAAATACAGATACCCGGGAGTGAGTTACAGACTGGAATCTAATCGAGGGGTTCGGGGGGATTATATATAGAAATGCAGATACCCGGGAATGAGTTACAGACTGGAATCTAATCGAGGTTGTCGGGGTGGTTTATATATAGAATAACAGATACCCGGGAGTGAGTTGCAGACTGGAATCTAATCGAGGGGTTCGGGGGGTGTGTTTTATATATAGAATAACAGATACCCGGGAGTGAGTTACAGACTGGAATCTAATCGAGGGGTTCGGGGTGGTTTATATATAGAATAACATATTCCCGGGAGTGAGTTACAGACTGGACTCTAATCGAGGGGTTCAGGAGGTTTCTATATGGAATAACAGATACCCGGGAATGAGCTAAAGACTGGAATCTAATCGAGGGGTTCGGGGTGGTTTATATATAGAAAAACAGATACCCGGGACCGAGTTACAGACGGGAATATAATCGAGTGGTTCGGGCTGGTTTATATATAGAATAACAGATACCCAGGAGTGAGTTACATAGTGGAATCTAATCGAGGGGTTCAGGGGGTTTTTATATAGAATAACAGATACCCGGGAGTGAGTTACAGCCTGGAATCTAATCGAGGGGTTCGGGGTGGTTTATATATAGAATAACAGATACCCGGGTGTGAGTTACAGACTGGAATCGAATCGAGGGGTTCAGGGGGTTTATATATAGAATAACAGATAGCCGGGAGTGAGTTACAGACCGGAATCTAATCGAGGGTTCGGGGTGGTTTATATATAGAATAACAGATACCCGGGAGTGAGTTACAGACTGGAATCTAATCGAGGTGTTCAGGGGGTTCATATATAGAATAACAGATACCCGGGAGTGAGTTACAGACTGGAATCTAATCGAGGTGTTCGGGTTGGTTCATATATAGAATTACAGATACCCGGGAGTGAGTTACAGACTGGAATCTAATCGAGGGGTTCTGGGTGGTTTATATATAGAAGAACAGATACCCGGGAGTGAGTTACAGACTGGAAACTAATCGAGGGGTTCGGGGGGATTATATGTAGAAATGCAGATACCCGGGAGTGAGTTACAGACTGGAATCTAATCGAGGGGTTCGGGGGGATTATATATAGAAATGCAGATACCCGGGAATGAGTTACAGTCTGGAATCTAATCGAGGGTGTCGGGGTGGGTTATATATAGAATAACAGATACCCGGGAGTGAGTTGCAGACTGGAATCTAATCAAGGGGTTCGGTGGGTGTGGTTTATATATAGAATAACAGATACCCGGGAGTGAGTGACAGACTGGAATCTAATCGAGGGGTTCGGGGGGATTATATATAGAATAACAGATACCCGCCAGTGAGTTACAGACTGGAATCTAATCGAGGGGTTCGGGTTGGTTTATATATAGAATAACAGATACCTGGGAGTGAGTTACAGACTGGAATCTAATCGAGGGTTTCGGGGTGGTTTATATATAGAAGAACAGATACCCGGGAGTGAGTTACAGACTGGAATCTAATCGAGCTGTTCGGGGTGGTTTATATATCGAATAACAGATACCCGGGAGTGAGTTACAGACTGGAATCTAATCGAGGGGTTCGGGGTGGTTTATATATAGAATAACAGATACCCGGGAGTGAGTTACAGACTGGAATCTAATCGAGGGTGTCATGGTGGTTTATACATAGATTAACAGATACCCGGGAGTGAGTTACAGACTGGAATATAATCGAGGGGTTCGGGGGGGGGGGGGCGGTTTATATACAGAATAACAGATCCTCGGGAGTGAGTTACAGACTGGAATCTAATCGAGGGGTTCGGGGTGGTTTATATATAGAATAACAGATACCCGGGAGTGAGTTACATACTGGAATCTAATCGAGGGGTTCGAGGTGGTTTATATATAGAATAACAGATACCCGCCAGTGAGTTACAGACTGGAATCTAATCGAGGGGTTCGGGTCGGTTTATATATAGAATAAAAGATGCCCGGGAGTGAGTTACAGACTGGAATCTAATCGAGGGGTTCGGGGCGGTTTATATATAGAATAACAGATACCCGGGAGTGAGTTACAGACTGGAATCTAATCGAGGGGTTCGGGCGGTTTATATATAGAATAAAAGATGCCCGGGAGTGAGTTACAGACTGGAATTTAATCGACGGGTTCGGGGTGGTTTATATATAGAATAACAGATAACCGGGAGTGAGTGACAGACTAAAATCTAATCGAGGGGTTCGGGGCGGTTTATATATAGAATAACAGATACCCGGGATTGAGTTACAGACTGGAATCTAATTGAGGGGTTCGGTGTGGTTTATATATAGAATAACAGATACCCGGGAGTGAGTTACAGACTGGAATCTAATCGAGGGGTTCGCGGGGGTTTATATATAGAATAACAGATACCTGGGAGTGAGTTACAGACTGGAATCTAATCGAGGGTTTCGGGTTGGTTTATACATAGAATAACAGATACCCAGGAGTGAGTTACAGACTGGAATCTAATCGAGGGGTTCAGTGGGTTTTTATGTAGAATAACAGATACCCGGGAGGGAGTTACAGCCTGGAATCTAATCGAGGGGTTCGGGGTGGTTTATGTATAGCGTAACAGATACCCAGGAGTGAGTTACAGACTGGAATCTAATCGAGGGGTTCGGGGGGGTTTATATATAGAATAACAGATACCCGGGAGTGAGTTACAGACTGGAATTTAATCAAGGTGCTCGGGGTGGTTTATATATAGAATAACAGATACCCGGGAGTGAGCTACAGACTGGAATCTAATCGAGGGGTTCGAGTGGTTTATATATAGAATAACAGATACCCGGGAGTGAGTTACAGACTGGAATCTAATCGAGGGGTTCGAGTGTTTTATATATAGAATAACAGAAACCCGGGATTGGGTTACAGACTGGAATCTAATCGAGGTTTTCGGGGTGGTTTATATATAGAATAACAGATACCCGGGAGTGAGTTACAGACTGGAATCTAATCGAGGGGTTTGGGTGGTATATATATAGAATAACAGATTCCCGGGAGTGAGTTACAGACTGGAATCTAATCGAGGGGTTCGGGGGGATTATATGTAGAAATGCAGATTCCCGGGAGTGAGTTACAGACTTGAATCTAATCGAGGGGTTCGGGGGGATTATATATAGAAATGCAGATACCCGGGAATGAGTTACAGACTGGAATCTAATCGAGGGTGTCGGGGTGGTTTATATATAGAATAACAGATACCCGGGAGTGAGTTGCAGACTGGAATCTAATCAAGGGGTTCGGGGGGTGTGGTTTATATATAGAATAAAAGATACCCGGGAGTGAGTTACAGGCTGGAATCTAATCGAGGGGTTCGGGGTGGTTTATATATAGAATAACAGATACCCGGGAGTGAGTGACAGACTGGAATCTAATCGAGGGGTTCGGGGGGATTATATATAGAATAACAGATACCCGCCAGTGAGTTACAGACTGGAATCTAATCGAGGGGTTCGGGTTGGTTTATATATAGAATAACAGATACCTGGGAGTGAGTTACAGACTGGAATCTAATCGAGGGTTTCGGGGTGGTTTATATATAGAAGAACAGATACCCGGGAGTGAGTTACAGACTGGAATCTAATCGAGCTGTTCGGGGTGGTTTATATATCGAATAACAGATACCCGGGAGTGAGTTACAGACTGGAATCTAATCGAGGGGTTCGGGGTGGTTTATATATAGAATAACAGATACCCGGGAGTGAGTTACAGACTGGAATCTAATCGAGGGTGTCAGGGTGGTTTATACATAGATTAACAGATACCCGGGAGTGAGTTACAGACTGGAATATAATCGAGGGGTTCGGGGGGGGTGCGGTTTATATACAGAATAACAGATCCTCGGGAGTGAGTTACAGACTGGAATCTAATCGAGGGGTTCGGGGTGGTTTATATATAGAATAACAGATACCCGGGAGTGAGTTACATACTGGAATCTAATCGAGGGGTTCGGGGTGGTTTATATATAGAATAACAGATACCCGCCAGTGAGTTACAGACTGGAATCTAATCGAGGGGTTCGGGTCGGTTTATATATAGAATAAAAGATGCCCGGGAGTGAGTTACAGACTGGAATCTAATCGAGGGGTTCGGGGCGGTTTATATATAGAATAACAGATACCCGGGAGTGAGTTACAGACTGGAATCTAATCGAGGGGTTCGGGCGGTTTATATATAGAATAAAAGATGCCCGGGAGTGAGTTACAGACTGGAATTTAATCGACGGGTTCGGGGTGGTTTATATATAGAATAACAGATAACCGGGAGTGAGTGACAGACTAAAATCTAATCGAGGGGTTCGGGGCGGTTTATATATAGAATAACAGATACCCGGGAGTGAGTTACAGACTGGAATCTAATCGAGGGGTTCGGTGTGGTTTATATATAGAATAACAGATACCCGGGAGTGAGTTACAGACTGGAATCTAATCGAGGGGTTCGGGCTGGTTTATATATAGAATAACTGATACCAGGGAGTGAGTTACAGGCTGGAATCTAATCGAGGGGTTCGGCGGGGTTTATATATAGAACAAAAAATGCCCGGGAGTGAGTTACAGACTGGAATCTAATCGAGGGGTTCGGTGCGGTTTATATATAGAATAACAGATACCCGGGAGTGAGTTACAGACTAGAATCTAATCGAGGGGTCCGGGGCGGTTTATATATAGAATAGCAGATACCCGAGATTGAGTTACAGACTAGAATCTAATCGAGGGGTTCGGGGTGGTTTATATATAGAATAACAGATACCTGGGAGTGAGTTACAGACTGGAATCTAATCGAGGGGTTCGGGGGGGTTTATATATAGAATAACAGATACCCGGGAGTGAGTTACAGACTGGAATCTAATCGAGGGGTTCGGGGTGGTTTATATATAGAATAACAGATACCTGGGAGTGAGTTACAGACTGGAATCTAATCGCGTGGTTCGGGGTTGTTTATATATAGAATAACAGATACCTGGGAGTGAGTTACAGACTGGAATCTAATCGCGTGGTTCGGGCTGGTTTATATATAGAATAACAGATACCCAGGAGTGAGTTACATAGTGGAATCTAATCGAGGGGTTCAGGGGGTTATTATATAGAATAACAGATACCCGGGAGTGAGTTACAGCCTGGAATCTAATCGAGGGGTTCGGGGTGGTTTATATATAGAATAAGAGATACCCGTGAGTGAGTTACAGACTGGAATCGAATCGAGGGGTTCAGGGGGTTTATATATAGAATAACAGATAGCCGGGAGTGAGTTACAGACTGCAATCTAATCGAGGGGTTCGGGGTGTTTTATATATAGAATAACAGATACCCGGGACCGAGTTACAGACTGGAATCTAATCAAGGGGTTCGGGGTGGTTTATATATAGGATAACAGATACCTGGGAGTGAGTTACAGACTGGAACCTATCGAGGGGTTCGGTGTGGTTTATATATAGAATAACAGATACCTGGGTGTGAGTTACAGACTGGAATCTAATCGAGGGGTTCAGGGGGTTTTTATATAGAATAACAGATACCCGGGAGTGAGTTACAGACTGGAATCTAATCGAGGGGTTCGGGCTGGTTATATATATAGAATAACAGATACCCGGGAGTGAGTTACAGACTGGAATCTAATCGAGGGGTTCAGGGGGTTTTTATATAGAATAACAGATACCTGGGAGTGAGTTACAGACGGAAATATAATCGAGGGGTTCAGGGTGGTGTATATATAGAATAACAGATACCCGGGACCGAGTTACAGACTGGAATCTAATCAAGGGGTTCAGGGGGTTTTTATATGGAATAACAGATACCCGGGAGTGAGTTACAGACTGAAATCTAATCGAGGGGTTCGGGGTGGTTTATATATAGAATAACAGATACCTGGGAGTGAGTTACAGATTGGAATCTAATCGAGGGGTTCGGGCTGGTTTATATATAGAATAACAGATACCCAGGAGTGAGTTACATAGTGGAATCTAATCGAGGGGTTCAGGGGGTTTTTATATAGAATAACAGATACCCGGGAGTGAGTTACAGCCTGGAATCTAATCGAGGGGTTCGGGGTGGTTTATATATAGAATAACAGATACCCGGGTGTGAGTTACAGACTGGAATCGAATCGAGGGGTTCAGGGGGTTTATATATAGAATAACAGATTTCCGGGAGTGAGTTACAGACTGGAATCTAATCGAGGGGTTCGGGGTGGTTTATATATAGAATAACAGATACCCGGGAGTGAGTTACAGACTGGAATCTAATCGAGGTGTTCAGGGGGTTTATATATAGAATAACAGATACCCGGGAGTGAGTTACAGACTGGAATCTAATCGAGGTGTTCGGGTTGGTTTATATATAGAATTACAGATACCCGGGAGTGAGTTACAGACTGGATTCTAATCGAGTGGTTCTGGGTGGTTTATATATACGATTACAGATACCCGGAAGTGAGTTTCAGACTGGAAACTAATCGAGGGGTTCGGGGGGATTATATGTAGAAATGCAGATACCCGGGAGTGAGTTACAGACTGGAATCTAATCGAGGGGTTCGGGGGGATTATATATAGAAATGCAGATACCCGGGAATGAGTTACAGTCTGGAATCTAATCGAGGGTGTCGGGGTGGGTTATATATAGAATAACAGATACCCGGGAGTGAGTTGCAGACTGGAATCTAATCAAGGGGTTCGGTGGGTGTGGTTTATATATAGAATAACAGATACCCGGGAGTGAGTGACAGACTGGAATCTAATCGAGGGGTTCGGGGGGATTATATATAGAATAACAGATACCCGCCAGTGAGTTACAGACTGGAATCTAATCGAGGGGTTCGGGTTGGTTTATATATAGAATAACAGATACCTGGGAGTGAGTTACAGACTGGAATCTAATCGAGGGTTTCGGGGTGGTTTATATATAGAAGAACAGATACCCGGGAGTGAGTTACAGACTGGAATCTAATCGAGCTGTTCGGGGTGGTTTATATATCGAATAACAGATACCCGGGAGTGAGTTACAGACTGGAATCTAATCGAGGGGTTCGGGGTGGTTTATATATAGAATAACAGATACCCGGGAGTGAGTTACAGACTGGAATCTAATCGAGGGTGTCATGGTGGTTTATACATAGATTAACAGATACCCGGGAGTGAGTTACAGACTGGAGTATAATCGAGGGGTTCGGGGGGGGGGGCGGTTTATATACAGAATAACAGATCCTCGGGAGTGAGTTACAGACTGGAATCTAATCGAGGGGTTCGGGGTGGTTTATATATAGAATAACAGATACCCGGGAGTGAGTTACATACTGGAATCTAATCGAGGGGTTCGAGGTGGTTTATATATAGAATAACAGATACCCGCCAGTGAGTTACAGACTGGAATCTAATCGAGGGGTTCGGGTCGGTTTATATATAGAATAAAAGATGCCCGGGAGTGAGTTACAGACTGGAATCTAATCGAGGGGTTCGGGGCGGTTTATATATAGAATAACAGATACCCGGGAGTGAGTTACAGACTGGAATCTAATCGAGGGGTTCGGGCGGTTTATATATAGAATAAAAGATGCCCGGGAGTGAGTTACAGACTGGAATTTAATCGACGGGTTCGGGGTGGTTTATATATAGAATAACAGATAACCGGGAGTGAGTGACAGACTTAAATCTAATCGAGGGGTTCGGGGCGGTTTATATATAGAATAACAGATACCCGGGATTGAGTTACAGACTGGAATCTAATCGAGGGGTTCGGTGTGGTTTATATATAGAATAACAGATACCCGGGAGTGAGTTACAGACTGGAATCTAATCGAGGGGTTCGCGGGGGTTTATATATAGAATAACAGATACCTGGGAGTGAGTTACAGACTGGAATCTAATCGAGGGTTTCGGGTTGGTTTATACATAGAATAACAGATACCCAGGAGTGAGTTACAGACTGGAATCTAATCGAGGGGTTCAGTGGGTTTTTATGTAGAATAACAGATACCCGGGAGGGAGTTACAGCCTGGAATCTAATCGAGGGGTTCGGGGTGGTTTATATATAGCGTAACAGATACCCAGGAGTGAGTTACAGACTGGAATCTAATCGAGGGGTTCGGGGGGGTTTATATATAGAATAACAGATACCCGGGACCGAGTTACAGACTGGAATCTAATCGAGGGGTTCGGTGTGGTTTATATATAGAATAACAGATACCCGGGAGTGAGTTACAGACTGGAATCTAATCGAGGGGTTCGGGCTGGTTTATATATAGAATAACTGATACCAGGGAGTGAGTTACAGGCTGGAATCTAATCGAGGGGTTCGGCGGGGTTTATATATAGAACAAAAAATGCCCGGGAGTGAGTTACAGACTGGAATCTAATCGAGGGGTTCGGTGCGGTTTATATATAGAATAACAGATACCCGGGAGTGAGTTACAGACTAGAATCTAATCGAGGGGTCCGGGGCGGTTTATATATAGAATAGCAGATACCCGAGATTGAGTTACAGACTAGAATCTAATCGAGGGGTTCGGGGTGGTTTATATATAGAATAACAGATACCTGGGAGTGAGTTACAGACTGGAATCTAATCGAGGGGTTCGGGGGAGGTTTATATATAGAATAACAGATACCCGGGAGTAAGTTACAGACTGGAATCTAATCGAGGGGCTTGGAGTGGTATATGTATAGAATAACAGATACCTGGGAGTGAGTTACAGACTGGAATCTAATCGCGTGGTTCGGGGTTGTTTATATATAGAATAACAGATACCTGGGAGTGAGTTACAGACTGGAATCTAATCGCGTGGTTCGGGCTGGTTTATATATAGAATAACAGATACCCAGGAGTGAGTTACATAGTGGAATCTAATCGAGGGGTTCAGGGGGTTATTATATAGAATAACAGATACCCGGGAGTGAGTTACAGCCTGGAATCTAATCGAGGGGTTCGGGGTGGTTTATATATAGAATAAGAGATACCCGTGAGTGAGTTACAGACTGGAATCGAATCGAGGGGTTCAGGGGGTTTATATATAGAATAACAGATAGCCGGGAGTGAGTTACAGACTGCAATCTAATCGAGGGGTTCGGGGTGTTTTATATATAGAATAACAGATACCCGGGACCGAGTTACAGACTGGAATCTAATCAAGGGGTTCGGGGTGGTTTATATATAGGATAACAGATACCTGGGAGTGAGTTACAGACTGGAACCTATCGAGGGGTTCGGTGTGGTTTATATATAGAATAACAGATACCTGGGTGTGAGTTACAGACTGGAATCTAATCGAGGGGTTCAGGGGGTTTTTATATAGAATAACAGATACCCGGGAGTGAGTTACAGACTGGAATCTAATCGAGGGGTTCGGGCTGGTTATATATATAGAATAACAGATACCCGGGAGTGAGTTACAGACTGGAATCTAATCGAGGGGTTCAGGGGGTTTTTATATAGAATAACAGATACCTGGGAGTGAGTTACAGACGGAAATATAATCGAGGGGTTCAGGGTGGTGTATATATAGAATAACAGATACCCGGGACCGAGTTACAGACTGGAATCTAATCAAGGGGTTCAGGGGGTTTTTATATGGAATAACAGATACCCGGGAGTGAGTTACAGACTGAAATCTAATCGAGGGGTTCGGGGTGGTTTATATATAGAATAACAGATACCTGGGAGTGAGTTACAGATTGGAATCTAATCGAGGGGTTCGGGCTGGTTTATATATAGAATAACAGATACCCAGGAGTGATTTACATAGTGGAATCTAATCGAGGGGTTCAGGGGGTTTTTATATAGAATAACAGATACCCGGGAGTGAGTTACAGCCTGGAATCTAATCGAGGGGTTCGGGGTGGTTTATATATAGAATAACAGATACCCGGGTGTGAGTTACAGACTGGAATCGAATCGAGGGGTTCAGGGGGTTTATATATAGAATAACAGATAGCCGGGAGTGAGTTACAGACCGGAATCTAATCGAGGGGTTCGGGGTGGTTTATATATAGAATAACAGATACCCGGGAGTGAGTTACAGACTGGAATCTAATCGAGGTGTTCAGGGGGTTCATATATAGAATAACAGATACCCGGGAGTGAGTTACAGACTGGAATCTAATCGAGGTGTTCGGGTTGGTTCATATATAGAATTACAGATACCCGGGAGTGAGTTACAGACTGGAATCTAATCGAGGGGTTCTGGGTGGTTTATATATAGAAGAACAGATACCCGGGAGTGAGTTACAGACTGGAAACTAATCGAGGGGTTCGGGGGGATTATATGTAGAAATGCAGATACCCGGGAGTGAGTTACAGACTGGAATCTAATCGAGGGGTTCGGGGGGATTATATATAGAAAT
This sequence comes from Carcharodon carcharias, assembly GCF_017639515.1. Lineage (NCBI taxonomy): Eukaryota > Metazoa > Chordata > Chondrichthyes > Lamniformes > Lamnidae > Carcharodon > Carcharodon carcharias. The sequence continues at coordinate 2,722,442 of NC_054506.1, forward strand.
GCAGATACCCGGGAATGAGTTACAGTCTGGAATCTAATCGAGGGTGTCGGGGTGGGTTATATATAGAATAACAGATACCCGGGAGTGAGTTGCAGACTGGAATCTAATCAAGGGGTTCGGTGGGTGTGGTTTATATATAGAATAACAGATACCCGGGAGTGAGTGACAGACTGGAATCTAATCGAGGGGTTCGGGGGGATTATATATAGAATAACAGATACCCGCCAGTGAGTTACAGACTGGAATCTAATCGAGGGGTTCGGGTTGGTTTATATATAGAATAACAGATACCTGGGAGTGAGTTACAGACTGGAATCTAATCGAGGGTTTCGGGGTGGTTTATATATAGAAGAACAGATACCCGGGAGTGAGTTACAGACTGGAATCTAATCGAGCTGTTCGGGGTGGTTTATATATCGAATAACAGATACCCGGGAGTGAGTTACAGACTGGAATCTAATCGAGGGGTTCGGGGTGGTTTATATATAGAATAACAGATACCCGGGAGTGAGTTACAGACTGGAATCTAATCGAGGGTGTCATGGTGGTTTATACATAGATTAACAGATACCCGGGAGTGAGTTACAGACTGGAATATAATCGAGGGGTTCGGGGGGGGGGGGCGGTTTATATACAGAATAACAGATCCTCGGGAGTGAGTTACAGACTGGAATCTAATCGAGGGGTTCGGGGTGGTTTATATATAGAATAACAGATACCCGGGAGTGAGTTCCATACTGGAATATAATCGAGGGGTTCGAGGTGGTTTATATATAGAATAAAAGATACCCGCCAGTGAGTTACAGACTGGAATCTAATCGAGGGGTTCGGGTCGGTTTATATATAGAATAAAAGATGCCCGGGAGTGAGTTACAGACTGGAATCTAATCGAGGGGTTCGGGGCGGTTTATATATAGAATAACAGATACCCGGGAGTGAGTTACAGACTGGAATCTAATCGAGGGGTTCGGGCGGTTTATATATAGAATAAAAGATGCCCGGGAGTGAGTTACAGACTGGAATTTAATCGACGGGTTCGGGGTGGTTTATATATAGAATAACAGATAACCGGGAGTGAGTGACAGACTAAAATCTAATCGAGGGGTTCGGGGCGGTTTATATATAGAATAACAGATACCCGGGATTGAGTTACAGACTGGAATCTAATCGAGGGGTTCGGTGTGGTTTATATATAGAATAACAGATACCCGGGAGTGAGTTACAGACTGGAATCTAATCGAGGGGTTCGCGGGGGTTTATATATAGAATAACAGATACCTGGGAGTGAGTTACAGACTGGAATCTAATCGAGGGTTTCGGGTTGGTTTATACATAGAATAACAGATACCCAGGAGTGAGTTACAGACTGGAATCTAATCGAGGGGTTCAGTGGGTTTTTATGTAGAATAACAGATACCCGGGAGGGAGTTACAGCCTGGAATCTAATCGAGGGGTTCGGGGTGGTTTATATATAGCGTAACAGATACCCAGGAGTGAGTTACAGACTGGAATCTAATCGAGGGGTTCGGGGGGGTTTATATATAGAATAACAGATACCCGGGTGTGAGTTACAGGCTGGAATCTAATCGAGGGGTTCGAGTGGTTTATATATAGAATAACAGATACCCGGGAGTGAGTTACAGACTGGAATTTAATCAAGGTGCTCGGGGTGGTTTATATATAGAATAACAGATACCCGGGAGTGAGTTACAGACTGGAATCTAATCGAGGGGTTCGAGTGGTTTATATATAGAATAACAGATACCCGGGAGTGAGTTACAGACTGGAATCTAATCGAGGGGTTCGAGTGTTTTATATATAGAATAACAGAAACCCGGGATTGGGTTACAGACTGGAATCTAATCGAGGTTTTCGGGGTGGTTTATATATAGAATAACAGATACCCGGGAGTGAGTTACAGACTGGAATCTAATCGAGGGGTTTGGGTGGTATATATATAGAATAACAGATTCCCGGGAGTGAGTTACAGACTGGAATCTAATCGAGGGGTTCGGGGGGATTATATGTAGAAATGCAGATTCCCGGGAGTGAGTTACAGACTTGAATCTAATCGAGGGGTTCGGGGGGATTATATATAGAAATGCAGATACCCGGGAATGAGTTACAGACTGGAATCTAATCGAGGGTGTCGGGGTGGTTTATATATAGAATAACAGATACCCGGGAGTGAGTTGCAGACTGGAATCTAATCAAGGGGTTCGGGGGGTGTGGTTTATATATAGAATAAAAGATACCCGGGAGTGAGTTACAGGCTGGAATCTAATCGAGGGGTTCGGGGTGGTTTATATATAGAATAACAGATACCCGGGAGTGAGTGACAGACTGGAATCTAATCGAGGGGTTCGGGGGGATTATATATAGAATAACAGATACCCGCCAGTGAGTTACAGACTGGAATCTAATCGAGGGGTTCGGGTTGGTTTATATATAGAATAACAGATACCTGGGAGTGAGTTACAGACTGGAATCTAATCGAGGGTTTCGGGGTGGTTTATATATAGAAGAACAGATACCCGGGAGTGAGTTACAGACTGGAATCTAATCGAGCTGTTCGGGGTGGTTTATATATCGAATAACAGATACCCGGGAGTGAGTTACAGACTGGAATCTAATCGAGGGGTTCGGGGTGGTTTATATATAGAATAACAGATACCCGGGAGTGAGTTACAGACTGGAATCTAATCGAGGGTGTCAGTGTGGTTTATACATAGATTAACAGATACCCGGGAGTGAGTTACAGACTGGAATATAATCGAGGGGTTCGGGGGGGGGGCGGTTTATATACAGAATAACAGATCCTCGGGAGTGAGTTACAGACTGGAATCTAATCGAGGGGTTCGGGGTGGTTTATATATAGAATAACAGATACCCGGGAGTGAGTTACATACTGGAATCTAATCGAGGGGTTCGGGGTGGTTTATATATAGAATAACAGATACCCGCCAGTGAGTTACAGACTGGAATCTAATCGAGGGGTTCGGGTCGGTTTATATATAGAATAAAAGATGCCCGGGAGTGAGTTACAGTCTGGAATCTAATCGAGGGGTTCGGGGCGGTTTATATATAGAATAACAGATACCCGGGAGTGAGTTACAGACTGGAATCTAATCGAGGGGTTCGGGCGGTTTATATATAGAATAAAAGATGCCCGGGAGTGAGTTACAGACTGGAATTTAATCGACGGGTTCGGGGTGGTTTATATATAGAATAACAGATAACCGGGAGTGAGTGACAGACTAAAATCTAATCGAGGGGTTCGGGGCGGTTTATATATAGAATAACAGATACCCGGGAGTGAGTTACAGACTGGAATCTAATCGAGGGGTTCGGTGTGGTTTATATATAGAATAACAGATACCCGGGAGTGAGTTACAGACTGGAATCTAATCGAGGGGTTCGGGCTGGTTTATATATGGAATAACTGATACCAGGGAGTGAGTTACAGGCTGGAATCTAATCGAGGGGTTCGGCGGGGTTTATATATAGAACAAAAAATGCCCGGGAGTGAGTTACAGACTGGAATCTAATCGAGGGGTTCGGTGCGGTTTATATATAGAATAACAGATACCCGGGAGTGAGTTACAGACTAGAATCTAATCGAGGGGTCCGGGGCGGTTTATATATAGAATAGCAGATACCCGAGATTGAGTTACAGACTAGAATCTAATCGAGGGGTTCGGGGTGGTTTATATATAGAATAACAGATACCTGGGAGTGAGTTACAGACTGGAATCTAATCGAGGGGTTCGGGGGGGTTTATATATAGAATAACAGATACCCGGGAGTGAGTTACAGACTGGAATCTAATCGAGGGGTTCGGGGTGGTTTATATATAGAATAACAGATACCTGGGAGTGAGTTACAGACTGGAATCTAATCGCGTGGTTCGGGGTGGTTTATATATAGAATAACAGATACCTGGGAGTGAGTTACAGACTGGAATCTAATTGAGGCGTTCGGGCTGGTTTATACATAGAATAACAGATACCCAGGAGTGAGTTACAGATTGGAATCTAATCGAGGGGTTCAGGGGGTTTTTATGTAGAATAACAGATACCCGGGAGTGAGTTACAGCCTGGAATCTAATCGAGGGGTTCGGGGTGGTTTATATATAGAATAACAGATACCCGGGAGTGAGTTACAGACTAGAATTTAATCGAGGGGTTCGGGGCGGTTTATATATAGAATAACAGATACTCGGGAGTGAGTTACAGACTGGAATCTAATCGAGGGGTTCGGGGTGGTTTATATATAGAGTAACAGATACCTAGGAGTGAGTGACAGACTGGAATCTAATCGAGGGGTTCGGTGTGGTTTATATATAGAATAACAGATACCCGGGAGTGAGTTACAGACTGGAATCTAATCGAGGGGTTCGGGCTGGTTTATATATAGAATAACTGATACCGGGGAGTGAGTTACAGACTGGATTCGAATCGAGGGGTTCGGGGTGGATTATATGTAGAATAACAGATACCCGCCAGTGAGTTACAGACTGGAATCTAATCGAGGGGTTCGGGGTGGTTTATATATCGAATAACAGATACCCGGGAGTGAGTTACAGACTGGAATCTAATCGAGGGGTTCGGGCTGGTTTATATGTAGAATAACAGATACCCGGGAGTGAGTTACAGACTGGAATCTAATCGAGGGGTTCGGGCTGGTTTATATGTAGAATAACAGATACCCGCCAGTGAGTTACAGACTGGAATCTAATCGAGGTGTTCGGGGCGGTTTATATATAGAATAACAGATACCCGCCAGTGAGTTACAGACTGGAATCTAATCGAGGGGTTCGGGGCGGTTTATATATAGAATAACAGATACTCGGGAGTGAGTTACAGACTAGAATCTAATCGAAGGGTTCGGGGCGGTTTATATACAGAATAACAGATACCCGGGAGTGAGTTACAGACTGGAATCTAATCAAAGGGATTTAGTCTGAGGTCTGGCGGGTCTCAGTCCTGCGCGATGTGAGAAACGATGAGGCCAGACACGAGTGGGATTTGCTGGGATTATTTTTCTGTGGTGAGATTTTGCTGGTCCAGGGAGACGGAGGGACTCATGGTTAGCTGACGTCTCGAGCTGGGTGTTCCCCTCCTCGGTCCCTCCTCTCTCTCTACCCGTCCTGCCTCCTTCCCCTTTCTGCCCCGTCTCTGGTTCACCGACCGACTTCAGACCCTCCCCTGCCACCCCACGCCCGCTGGTCAGGCCCCGGTGATGCTGCTCAACGCTGGGATCTCCTCTGCGCTGACCAGGCCCAGCCTCTGTCTGGGGAGAGAAGGTGAGGCGTGGAGGTGAGGATGGTGGCCAGGTATCGACCCCTCGAGCGCACCCCCCCACCCTCCCCCCCCCCAGCCCCAGTGAGCGACCCCTCACCAAGTCTCCATCCCCTAGCACCGGCCCGGTGCCCACCGTCGCCTCCATAGCACCAATGCCCGTCCAGCGCCGCAAGCACATCTCTAGCCCAAAGCCTCTGCGCCAGTCCCCCACCCACCTTGACACTCCTCCCTCCCGTCCCTCGCCAAGTCGGATGCCCTCGTTTAAAGAGCCGGCACCCCCCACCCTCGCCCCCGCAACCTCAGAATTCGAACTGCTCATAAATCTGTCAATCGTAACCTCGAACATGCTCGAATGTCACCCTCTCAACCCTCCGAGGGAGGTTATTCCTACTCATCCCCGTACTACATGGGTGTACCCCTCTCTCCCGAGACTGTGACACCCCCACGTAACCACCGCCCGATCGTTTCGGACCCTTCAGCCGGTGGAGGGCTGAGGGTCTTGGGCTTGTCGGTGGGGGGGGGGGGGGGTGGGGGGGGGGCGTTGTGGGGTGGGTGGGTATTGAGTGGACAGAAGAACTGTGCCACTCAAATCTCCACAGAGTGGTCGACATTTCGATGATGTCAGCCCTCGTTGGAGGGAGGGAGGAGGATGAGGGTGGGAGGGAGGGAGGGAGAAGGAGGGTGGGACAGTGGGTTGGAGTGAGGGAGAGAGAGGGATGAGGGAGAGGGATGGAGGGAGTGAGGGAGGGAGATGGATGAGGGAGATGGATGAGGGAGATGGATGAGGGAGAGGGATGAGGGAGAGAGGGATGAGGGAGAGGGATGAGGGAGAGGGATAAGGGAGTGAGGGAGGGAGAGGGATGAGGGAGTGAGGGAGGGAGAGGGATGAGGGAGTGAGGGAGGGAGAGGGATGAGGGTGGGAGGGAGGGAGGGAGAAGGAGGGTGGGAGAGTGGGTTGGAGTGAGAGAGGGAGAGGGATGAGGGAGAGGGATGAGGGAGAGGGATGAGGGAGAGGGATGAGGGGTCAGTGTGACTCGGCCGGATTTAATGTGATGACTTTGTTCCTGATGGAATCTCTCCACCTGGTGAATCCTGACCCTCGCCTCCCAACTCAAAACCTGTACTACCCCTCACTTCCCCCACCCCCATCCCTACCGCCCTACCCCCACCCCCACCCCCCTACCCCCAACCCACCCCCTAAACCCCTACCACACCCACACCCTACCCCCCTACCCGCCACCCCCACCCCCCTACACCCACCCCACCCCCAAACCCCTACCACACCCACACCATACCCCCCTACCCCCACCCCCACCCCCCTACACCCACCCCACCCCCTAAACTCCTACCACACCCACCCCCACCTCCCTACCCCCACCCCTACCCCCTACACCCACCTCCCTACCCCCACCCCTATACCCCTACCCCCCTACACCCACGTCCCTACCCCCACCCCTACTCCCTACACCCACCTCCCTACCCCCACCCCTACCCCCTACACACCCACACCTCTACCCACCCCACACCCACCTCCCTAAACCCACCCCTACCCCCTACACCCCACCACCCCTACCCACCCAACACCCACCTCCCTACCCCCACCCCTACCCCCCTACACCCACCTCCCTACCCCCACCCCTATACCCCTACCCCCCTACACCCACCTCCCTACCCCCACCCCTATACCCCTACCCCCCTACACCCACCTCCCTACCCCCACCCCTACTCCCTACACCCACCTCCCTACCCCCACCCCTACCCCCTACACACCCACACCTCTACCCACCCCACATCCACCTCCCTAAACCCACCCCTACCCCCTACACCCCACCACCCCTACCCACCCAACACCCACCTCCCTACCCCCACCCCTACCCCCCTACACCCACCTCCCTACCCCCACCCCTATACCCCTACCCCCCTACACCCACCTCCCTACCCCCACCCCTACGCACCCACACCCCTACCCACACCACACCCACCTCCCTACCCCCACCCCTACCCCCTACACACCCACACCTCTACCCACCCCACACCCACCTCCCTAAACCCACCCCTACCCCCTACACCCCACCACCCCTACCCACCCAACACCCACCTCCCTACCCCCACCCCTACCCCCCTACACCCACCTCCCTACCCCCACCCCTATACCCCTACCCCCCTACACCCACCTCCCTACCCCCACCCCTATACCCCTACCCCCCTACACCCACCTCCCTACCCCCACCCCTACTCCCTACACCCACCTCCCTACCCCCACCCCTACCCCCTACACACCCACACCTCTACCCACCCCACATCCACCTCCCTAAACCCACCCCTACCCCCTACACCCCACCACCCCCTACCCACCCAACACCCACCTCCCTACCCCCACCCCTACCCCCCTACACCCACCTCCCTACCCCCACCCCTATACCCCTACCCCCCTACACCCACCTCCCTACCCCCACCCCTACGCACCCACACCCCTACCCACACCACACCCACCTCCCTAAACCCACACCTACCCCCTACACCCCACCACCCCTACCCAGCCACACCCACCTCCCTACCCCCACCCCTACCCCACTACACCCACCTCCCTCCCCCACCCCACCCCCTAAACCCCCCACCCCTACCCCCTACCCCCCCACCAACCCTACCCTCCCTACACCCCCACCGCCCTACCACCACCCCTACCCCCTACACCCACCTCCCTACCCCCACCCCTATACCCCTACCCCCACCCCACCCCCACCCCCCTAACCCCCTACACCCACCTCCCTACCGCCACCCCTACCCCCTACCCCCCTACACTCACCTCCCTACCCCCACCCCTATACCCCTACCCCCCACCACCCCTACCACCCTACACCCACCTCCCTACACCCACCCCTATACCCCTACACACCCACAACCCCTACCCCCCTACACCCACCTCCCTACCCCCACACCTATACCACTATACCCACCCCACGCCCTAAACCCCTACCACCCCCACCCCCACCCCACACCACACCTACCCCCCTACACCCACCTCCCTACCCCCACCCCTATACCCCTAACCCCCTACACCCACCTCCCTACCCCCACCCCTACCCCCTACACACCCACACCTCTACCCACCCCACACCCACCTCCCTAAACCCACCCCCACCCCCTACCCCCCACCACACCTACCCACCCAACACCCACCTCCCTAACACCACCCCTACCCCCTACCCCTACCTCCCTACCCCCACCCTAACCCCCACCTCCCTACCCCCACCCCTACACTCTACACCCACCTCCCTACCACCACCCCTACCCCCTACACCCACATCCCCACCCCCACCCCTACCCCCCAAACCCCCTACACCCACCTCCCTAGCCCCACCCCTACCCCCTACACCCACCTCCCTACCCCCACCCCTATACCCCTACCCCCACCCCACCCCTACCCCCCTAACCCCCTACACCCATCTCACTACCGCCACCCCTACCCCCCTACCCCCCTACACTCACCTCCCTACCCCCACCCCTATACCCCTACCCCCACCCCACCCCTACCACCCTAACCCCCTACACCCATCTCCCTACCGCCACCCCTACCCCCCTACCCCCCTACACTCACCTCCCTACCCCCACACCTATACCACTATACCCAACCCATGCCCTAAACCCCTACCACCCCACCCCCACCCCACACCACACCTACCCCCCTACACCCACCCCCTAAACCCCTACCCCCTACCCCCCTACCCCCACCTCCCTACCCCCACCCTACCCCCCCACCTCCCTACCCCCACCCCTACCCCCCTACACTCACCTCCCTACCCCCACCCCACCCCCTAAACCCCTACACCCTACACCCTACACCCACCTCCCTACGGCCACCCCTACCCACCTACCCCCTACACCCACCTCCCAACACCCACTCCTATACCCCTACCCCCCCACCACCCCTACCCCCCTACACCCACATCCCTACCCCCACACCTATACCACTATACCCACCCCACGCCCTAAACCCCTACCACCCCACCCCCACCCCACACCACACCTACCCCCCTACACCCACCCCCTAAACCCCTACCCCTTACCCCCCTACCCCACCTCCCTACCCCCACCCTACCCCCCCACCTCCCTACCCCCACCCCTACCCCCCTACAGTCACCTCCCTAACCCCACCCCACCCCCTAAACCCCTACACCCTACCCACTACACCCACCTCCCTACCGCCACCCCTACCCACCTACCCCCTACACCCACCTCCCAACACCCACTCCTATACCCCTACCCCCCCACCACCCCTACCCCCCTACACCCACCTCCCTACCCCCACACCTATACCACTATACCCACCCCACGCCCTAAACCCCTACCACCCCCACCCCCACCCCACGCCACACCTACCCCCCTACACCCACCTCCCTACCCCCACCCCTACCCCCTACACACCCACACCCCTATCCACCCCACACCCACCTCCCTAAACCCACCCCTACCCCCTACCCCCCACCACCCCTACCCACCCAACACCCACCTCCCTAACCCCACCCCTACCCCCCTACCCCTACCTCCCTACCCCTACCCTACCCCCCCCACCTCCCTACCCCCACCCCTACCCCCTACACCCACCTCCCTACCCCCACCCCTACCCCCTACACACCCACACACCTACCCACCCCACACCCACCTCTTTAAACCCACCCCTACCCCCTACCCCCCACCACCCCTACCCCCTACACCCACCTCCCCACCCCCACCCGTACCCCCCAACCCCCCTACACCCACCTCCCTAGCCCCACCCCTACCCCCTACACCCACTTCCCTACCCCCACCCCTATACACCTACCCCCACCCCACCCCTACCCCCTAACCCCCTACACCCCTACCCACCAGAACCCCCAACCCTACCCCCATACCCACCTGAAACCCCTCCCGTACCCCCTACACCCCTGCCCCTCTGAACCCCCACCCCTAAACCCCTACCCCCTACCCCCACCCTCCAACACCCTACATACCCCCTAAACACACCCCTCACTCCCCGACTCAGCACCTGTACCCAGCCTAACCCCCACCCCTGCCCCTACCCCCACCCCTACCCCCTACACCCACCACCCCTTCCCCCACCCCTAGCCCCCTACACCCACCACCCTACACCCAACTCCCTACCCCCTACACCCATCTCCCTACCCCCACCCCCACCACCCTACACCCAACTCCCTACCCCCACCTCCCTAACCCTACACCCACCACCCTACACCCACCACCTCACACCCCACACCCACCACCCTACACCCACCTCCCTACCCCCACCCCCACCACCCTACACCCAACTCCCTACACCCACCCCTACCCCCCTACTCAACCTACATCCCCCCTAAACACACCCCTCACTACCCAACTCAGCACCTGTACCCACCAGAACCCCCACCCCTACCCCCTACACCCACCTCCCTACCCCCACCCCTACCCCCCTACACCCACCTCCCTACCCCCACTACCCCCACCCCCCAACCCCCTACCCACCTAAACCCCCACGACCCACCCTACCACCACCACCACCCCCCAACCCCCCTACCCAGCTGAACCCCCAACATGCCCCCCCCACCCCTACACAGCTTACACCCCCTAACCCCACCCCCACCCCCCAACCCACCTACCCACCTGAACCCCCACCCCTACCCCCACTACCCCCAACCCCCAACCCCACTACCCACCTAAACCCCCACGACCCACCCTACCACCACCCCCAAACCCCAATCCACCTACCAGCCCACCCCCCCTACCCCCTACCCCACTAAACCCCCACCCACACACCCCCTACTCCCCATTCCCCTTACCCACCCAACCTGCACCTCCCTACACCCATAACCCCCCTACGCACCCTACCCCCAACTCCCTACACCCAACCATCCCCACCACCCACCCCCTACGCACCCTAACCCCACCTACCTACCCGCCCTATCCCCCTACCCACCCTACCCCCACTTCCCAACCCACCTACCCACCCCACCCACCCTATCTGCACCTCCCTACACCCATAAACCCCCTACCCACCCTACCCCCAACTCCCTACCCCCCCACACCCCCACCATCCCGACCCTCCCCGCCCACCCTACACCCACTTCCCTACCCCCCTACCCCCACCTCCGTACCCCCTTACCCACACTACCTGCACCTCCCTAGACCCATAACCCCCCTACCCCTACCTCCCTAGCCCCCGTACCCACCCAATCCCCAGCCCCCTATACCCCCTGCCCAATCCCCCTAGATTCCCCCTACCCACACCCCTAACCCCCCCACCCCCCTACCCACACCCCTAACCCCCCACCCCCTACCCACACCCCTAATCCCCCAACCCCCTACCCACAACCCTAACCCCACCACCCCCCTACCCACAACCTTAACCCCCCCACCCCCCTACCCACACCCCTAACCCACCCCCTACCCACACCCCTAACCCACCCCAGCCCCCTACCCACACCCCCTACCCTCTACCCACCACCCTACCCCCTACCCACACCCTCTACCCTCTACCCACCACCCTACCCCCTACCCACACCCCCTACCCTCTACCCACACCCCCTACCCTCTACCCACACCCCCTACCCTCTACCCACACCCCCTACCCCCTACCCACACCCCCTACCCTCTACCCACCACCCTACACCCTACCCACACCCCCTACCCTCTACCCACCACCCTACCCCCTACCCACACCCCCTACCCTCTACCCACACCCCCTACCCACACCCCCTACCCTCTACCCACACCCCCTACCCCCTACCCACACCCCCTACCCCCTACCCACACCCCCTACCCACACCCCTACCCACACCCCCTACCCTCTACCCACACCCCCTACCCCCTACCCACACCCCCTACCCAAACCCCCTACCCTCTACACACACCCCCTACCCACACACCCTACCCACACCCCCTACCCACACCCCCTACCCTCTACCCACACCCCCTACCCACACCCCCTACCCACACCCCCTACCCTCTACCCACACCCCCTACCCACACCCCCTACCCTCTACCCACACCCCCTACCCACACCCCCTACCCTCTACCCACACCCCCTACCCCCTACGCACACCCCCTACCCAAACCCCCTACCCTCTACCCACACCCCCTACCCACACCCCCTACCCACACCCCCTACCCACACCCCCTACCCTCTACCCACACCCCCTACACACACCCCCTACCCACACCCCCTACCCTCTACCCACACCCCCTACCCACACCCCCTACCCTCTACCCACACCCCCTACCCACACCCCCTACCCTCTACCCACACCCCCTACCCTCTACCCACCATCCTCTACCCCCTACCCACACCCCCTACCCACACCCCCTACCCATACCCCCTACCCACACCCCCTACCCTCTACCCACACCCCCTACCCCCTACCCACACCCCCTACCCTCTACCCACACTCCCAACCCCCTACCCTCTACCCACACTCCTTACAACCTACCCACACCCCCTACCCTCTACCCACACCCCTACCCTCTACCCACACCCCCTACCCCCTACCCACCACCCTACCCTCTACCCACACCCCCTACCCTCTACCCACACCACCTACCCTCTACCCACACCCCCTACCCTCTACCCACACTACTTACAACCTACCCACACCCCCTACCCCCTACCCACACCCCCTACCCTCTACCCACACCCCCTACCCTCTACCCACACCCCCTACCCCCTACCCACACCCCCTACCCCCTACCCACCCCCCCTACCCTCTACCCACACCCCCTACCCCCTACCCACCACCCTACCCCCTACCCACACCCCCTACCCCCTACCCACCACCCTACCCCCTACCCACACCCCCTACCCCCTACCCACACCCCCTACCCTCTACCCACCACCCTACCCGCTACCCACACCCCCTAACCCCTACCCACACCACCTACCCCCTACCCACACCCCCTACCCCCTACCCACCACCCTACCCTCTACCCACACCCCCTACCCTCTACCCACACTCCCTACCCCCTACCCACACCCCCTACCCTCTACCCACACTCCCTACCCCCTACCCACACCCCCTACCCCCTACCCACACCCCCTACCCCCTACCCACACTCCCAACCCCCTACCCACACCCCCTACCCCCTACCCACACCCCCTACCCCCTACCCACACTCCCTACCCCCTACCCACGCCCCCTACCCTCTACCCACATCCCCTACCCCCTACCCACACCCCCTACCCTCTACCCACACCCCCTACAACCTACCCACACTCCCTACCCCCTTACAACCTACCCACACTCCCTACCCTCCTAAACCTACCCACACTCCCTACCCCCCTACAACCTACCCACACTCCCTACCCCCCTACAACTGACACACACTCCCTACCCCCCTACAACCTACCCACACTCCCTACCCCCCTACAACCTACCCACACTCCCTACCCCCCTACAACCTACCCACACTCCCTACCCCACTACAACCTACCCACACTCCCTACCCCCTACCCACACTCCCTACCCCCCTACAACCTACCCACACTCCCTACCCCACTACAACCTACCCACACTCCCTACCCCCTACCCACACTCCCTACCCCCCTACAACCTACCCACACTCCCTACCCCACTACAACCTACCCACACTCCCTACCCCACTACAAGCTACCCACACTCCCTACCCCCTACCCACACTCCCTACCCCCCTACAACCTACCCACACTCCCTACCCCCTACCCACACTCCCTACCCCCCTACAACCTACCCACTCTCCCTACCCCCTACCCACACTCCCTACCCCACTACAACCTACCCACACTCCCTACCCCCTACCCACACTCCCTAGCACCCTACAACCTACCCACACTCCCTACCCCACTACAACCTACCCACACTCCCTACCCCCCTACAACCTACCCACACTCCCTACCCCCCTACAACCTACCCACACTCCCTACCCTCCTACAACTGACCCACACTCCCTACCCCCCTACAACCTACCCACACTCACTACCCCCCTACAACCCTACCCACACTCCCTACACCCCTACAATCTACCCACACACCCTACACCCCTACAACCTACCCACACCCCCTACCCCCCTACAACCTACCCACACTCCCTACACCCCTACAACCTACCCACACTCCCTACCCCCTACCCACACTCCCTACCCCCCTACAACCTACCCACACTCCCTACCCCCCACAACCTACCCACACTCCCTACCCCCCTACAACCTACCCACACTCCCTACCCCCTACCCACACTCCCTACCCCCCTACAACCTACCCACACTCCCTACCCCCCTACAACCTACCCACACTCCCTACCCCCTACCCACACTCCCTACACCACTACAACCTACCCACACTCCCTACCCCCTACCCACACTCCCTACCCCCGTACAACCTTCCCACACTCCCTACCCCCCTACAACCTACCCACACTCCCAACCCCCTACAACCTTCCCACACTCCCTACCCCCCTACAACCTACCCACACTCCCTACCCCCCTACAACCTTCCCACACTCCCTACCCCCCTACAACCTACCCACACTCCCTACCCCCCTACAACCTACCCACACTCCCTACCCCCTACCCATTCCCACCGCCCCCGATCCCCCTAATCACCACCCCCACACACCGCACCTTCCCGCCCTACCCCCACCTCCCCCCACCGTACCCACGCAGAGACGGAAGGAGCGAGGGACCCACGCCCATGAGGCAACTCCATCTCCCAACCCTCAACACAGGGAGGGGTCCATTCGGCCGCTCTAACCTGTGCTGGTGGCTGGTCTCCAGACCAAACCCCTATCACCACACCCCCACCATCCCCCTCATTGATCCACCCACCACCAACCACAGCCCCCATCAACATTCAGCTTCCCCCCAAGACCCTCTACCTGAATCGGGTCAGCCTGGCTCCCTCGTCTGGTCTGTCCAAAATGGGGGAGGTGGGAGATGTCCCCCATCGACACAACTGGACCCCCTGCAGATTCTCAAATAGATCGATCAGCTCATCAGATAGGCAGCAAAGCTGCCTCTACACCGTCCCCATCAAACACTCCCAGGACAGGTACAGCACGGGGTTAGATACAGAGTCCTCATCAAACACTCCCAGGACAGGTACAGCACGGGGTTAGATACAGAGTAAATCACCCTCTGCCCCGTCCCCATCAAACACTCCCAGGACAGGTACAGCACGGGGTTAGATACAGAGTAAATCACCCTCTACACCGTCCCCATCAAACACTCCCAGGACAGGTACAGCACGGGGTTAGACACAGAGTGAAAATCCCTCTACACTGTCCCCAACAAACACTCCCAGGACAGATACAGCACGGGGTTAGATACAGAGTAAATCTCCCTCTACACTGTCCCCATCAAACACTCTCAGGACAGGTACAGCACGGGGTTAGATACAGAGTAAAGATCCCTCTACACCGTCCCCATCAAACACTCCCAGGACAGGTACAGCACGGGGTTAGATACAGAGTAAATCTCCCGGTACACTGTCGCCATCAAACACTCCCAGGGCAGGTACAGCACGGGGTTAGATACAGAGTAAATCTCCCTCTACACTGTCCCCATCAAACACTCCCAGGACAGGTATAGCACGGGGTTAGATACAGAGTAAATCTCCCTCTACACCGTCCCCATCAAACACTCCCAGGAGAGGTACAGCACGGGGTTAGATACAGAGTAAACCTCCCTCTACACTGTCTCCATCAAACACTCCCAGGACAGGTACAGCACGGGGTTAGATACAGAGTAAATCTCCCTCTA
>NC_054506.1:2743503-2801003 GCF_017639515.1 Carcharodon carcharias
GCAATAAACCTCGCTATGATGCGCTTAGCCTGAAACTGGTTGCTTGGGGTAAGGCTGTTGGAGGCCGAAGCACATCGCGGGACAGACCGCGTGCCCTGCCAGGCGTTACGTCCGTGAGGGTGACACACCTTTTGGGCCCTAGGTGGAGGAGCGCCATTGGTCATGTGACGGCCCGGGGACCAATCAGGTGAGAGACACCAGGTCCCTGAGCAAGCAACAATGAGGTGAACTGAGCGTCCGTAGTTACTGTCACAGCCACGGGCTGTTAGAAAACAGACCCCGGGTGACTTAACTTCACGTGGAGCCTTATGTCAGGTAAACAAACGGAACAGTCACTTTGTACACAGCAAGATCCCGAGAGCAAAGAATGGGGAAAACTGCAATGAGCTAGAGGAAGGAATGGACTCCTCCTGTTCCTGTGTAACAGCCTCGAGAGGGGCTGAATGGCCTCCTCCTATTCCGGTGTAACAGGCTCGAGAGGGGCTGAGTGGACCCACCTGCTGTTCCTGTGTAACAGCCTCGAGAGGGGCTGAATGGCCTCCTCCTGTTCCTGCGTAACAGGCTCCCAGAGAGGTCTCCCCTCCATTGGAGAGCCCAAGCGCAGACTGGGTGAGCCGCTAAGGGGAACACGTTCACTCTGTCCCCAAACAGGACCCAGAGGTCCCTGACACTCGCCATCTTAACACACCACCCGCTCTCGCACCCACATGTCCGCCCTCGGTCTGCTGCATTGTCCCAGAGAAGCTCAAAGCAAACTGGAGGGACAGACCCACATCTTGCAACTCGGCACTGTACAGCCTCCCGGAATAGGGGTATCTGTACCTTCACCCCACCCCCACTAGGGCTATCTGTACCTTCACCCCACCCCCACTAGGACCATCTGTACCTTCACCCCACCCCCACTAGGACTATCTGTACCTTCACCCCACCCCCACTAGGACTATCTGTACTGTCACCCCACCCCCACTAGGACTATTTGAACCTTCACCCCACCGCCACTAGGGCTATCTGTACCTTCACCCCACCCCCACTAGGGCTATCTGTAACTTCACCCCACCCCCATTAGGGCTATCTGTAACTTCACCCCACCCCCATTAGGGCTATTTGTACCTTCACCCCACCCCCACTAAGAATATCTGTACCTTCACCCCACCCCCACTAGGGCTATCTGTACCTTCACCCCACCCCCACTAGGGCTATTTGTACCTTCACCCCACCCCCACTAAGAATATCTGTACCTTCACCCCACCCCCACTAGGGCTATCTGTACCTTCACCCAACCCCCACTAGGACTATCTGTACCTTCATACCACCCCCACTAGGGCTATATGTACCTTCACCCCACACCACCCCCACTAGGGCTATCTGTACCTTCACCCCACCCCACCCCCACTAGGGCTATCTGTACCTTCACCCCACCCCACCCCCACTAGGGCTTTCTGTACCTTCTCCCCACCCCCACTAGGACTATCTGTACATTCATCCCACCCCCACTAGGGCTAGCTGTACATTCACACCAACCCACCCCCACTAGGGCTATCTGTACCTTCACCCCACCCCCACTAGGGCTATCTGTACCTTCACCCAACCCCACTAGGGCTATCTGTACCTTCACCACACCCCACCACCACTAGGGCTATCTGTAACTTCACCCCACCCCCACTAGGGCTATCTGTACCTTCACCCCAACCCACCCCCACTAGGACTATCGGTACCTTCACCCCACCCCACCCCCACTAGGACTATTTGTACCTTCACCCCACCCCCACTAGGATTATTTGAACCTTCACCCCACCACCACTAGGGCTATTGGTACCTTCATACCACCCCCACTAGGGCTATCTGCACATTCTCCCCACCCCACCCCCACTAGGGCTATCTGTACCTTCACCCCACCCCACCCCCAATAGGGCTATCTGTACCTTCACCCCACCCCACCCCCACTAGGGCTATCTGTACCTTCACCCCACTCCACCCCCACTAGGGCTATCTGTACCCTCACCCCACTCCAGCCCCACTACGGCTATCTGTACCTTCACCCCTCTCCCACTTGGACTATCTGTACCTTCACCCCACCCCCACTAGGACTATCTGTACCTTCACCCCACCCCCACTAGGGCTATCTGTACCTTCACCCCACCCCCACTAAGGCTATCTGTACCTTCACCCCACCCCCACTAAGGCTATCAGTACCTTCACCCCACCCGACCCCCACTAGGGCTATCCGTACCTTCACCCCACCCCCACTAGGACTATCTGTACCTTCAATCCACCCCCACTAGGGCTATCTGTACCTTCACCCCACCCCCACTAGGGCTATCTGCACCTTCCCTCCACCCCCACCCCAACTAGGGCTATCTGTACCTTCACCCCACCCCCACTATGACTATCTGTACCTTCACCCCTCCCCACCCCCACTAGGGCTATCTGTACCTTCACCCCACCCCCAATAACGCTATCTGTACCTTCACCCCACCCACACTAGGGCTATCTGTACCTTCACCCCACCCCCACTAGGGCTATCTGTACCTTCACCCCACCCCTACTAGGACTATCTGTACCTTCACCCCACACCCACTAGGACTATCTGTACCTTCACCCCACCCCCACTAGGGCTATCTGTACCTTCACCCCACCCCCACTAGGGCTATCTGTACCTTCACCCCACCCCCACCACCACTAAGGCTATCTGTACCTTCACCCCTAACCCGCCCCCACTAGGACTATCTGTACCTTCACACCGACCCCACTAGAGATATCTGTACCTTCACCCCACCCCCACTAGGACTAACTGTACATTCACCCCACCCCACCCCCACTAGGACTAACTGTACATTCACCCCACCTCCACCCCCACTAGGGCTATCTGTACCTTCACCCCACCCCCACCCCCACTAGGGCTATCTGTACCTTCACCCCAGCCCCACCCCCACTAGGGCTATCTGTACCTTCACCCCACCCCCACTCCCACTAGGGCTATCTGTAACTTCACCCCACCCCCACCCCCACTCGTACTATCTGTACCTTCACCCCACCCCCACTCGGAAAATCTGTACCTTCACCCCACCCCCACTAGGGCTATCTGTACCTTCACCCCACCCCCAGTAGGACTATTTGTACCTTCACCCCACCCCCACTTGGGCTATCTGTACCTTCAACCCCACCCCCACTAGGACAATCTGTACCTTCACCCCACCCCCACTAGAGCTATTTGTAACTTCACCCCACCCGCACTAGGGCTATCTGTACCTTCACCCCACCCCAACCCCACTAGGGCTATCTGTACCTTCACCCCACACCCACTAGGGCTATCTGTACCTTCACCCTACCCCCACCAGGGCTATCTGTACCTTCACCCAACCCCCACTAGGACTATCGGTACCTTCACCCCACCCCCACTAGGACTATCTGTACCTTCACCCCACCCCCACTAGGTCTATCTGTACCTTCACACCCACCCCCACTAGGGCTATCTGTACCTTCACCCCCACCCCCACTAGGACTATCTGTACCTTCACCCCACCCCCAATAGGAAGATCTGTAACTTCACCCCACCCCCACTAGGACTATCTGAACCTTCACCCCACCCCCACTAGGGCTATCTGTACCTTCACCCAACCCCCACTAGGGCTATTTGTACCTTCACCCCACCACCACTAAAGCTATCTGTACCTTCACCCCACCCCCACCACCACTAAGGCTATCTGTACCTTCACCCCACCCGACCCCCACTTGGGCTATCTGCACCTTCACCCCACCCCCACTAGGGCTATCCGTACCTTTACCCCACCCCCACCCCCACTAGGACTATCTGTACCTTCACCCCATCCCCACTAAGGCTATATGTACCTTCACCCCACCCCACCCCCACTAGGACTATGTGTACCTTCACCCCACACCCACTAGGGCTATCTGTACCTTCACCCCACCCCCACTAGGACTATCTGTACCTTCACCCCAACCCCACTAGGGCTATCTGTACCTTCACCCCACCCCCACTAGTGCTATCTGTACCTTCACCCCAACCCACCCCCACTAGGGCTATCTGTACCTTCACCCCACCCCCACTAGGGCTATCTGTACCTTCACCCCAAACCCACTAAGCCTATCGGTACCTTCACCCCACCCGACCCCCACTAGGGCTATCTGTACCTTCACCCCACCCCCACTAGGGCTATCTGTACATTCACCCCACCCTCACTAGGGCCATCTGTACCTTCACCGCACCCCCACCAGGGCTATCTGTACCTTCAACCCACCCCCACTTGGGCTATCTGTACCTTCACCCCACCCCCACTAGGGCTATCTGTACCTTCACCCCAACCCCACTAGGGCTATCTGTACCTTCACCCCACCCCCACTACGGCTATCTGTACCTTCACCCCACACCCACTAGGACTATCTGTACCTTCACCACACCCCACCCCCACTAGGGCTATCTGTACCTTCTCCCCAACCGACCCCCACTAGGGCTATCTGCACCTTCACCCCACCCCCACTAGGGCTATCTGTAACTTCACCCAACCCCCACTAGGGCTATCTGTACCTTCACCCGACCCCCACTAGGGCTATCTGTACCTTCACCCCACCCCCACTAAGGCTATCTGTACCTTCACCCCACCCGACCCCCACTTGGGCTATCTGTACCTTCACCCCACCCCCACTAGGGCTATCTGTACCTTCAACCCACCCCCACTTGGGCTATCTGTACCTTCACCCCACCCCCACTAGGGCTATCTGTACCTTCACCCCAACCCCACTAGGGCTCTCTGTACCTTCACCCCACCCCCACTACGGCTATCTGTACCTTCACCCCACACCCACTAGGACTATCTGTACCTTCACCACACCCCACTCCCACTAGGGCTATCTGTAACTTCTCCCCAACCGACCCCCACTAGGGCTATCTGCACCTTCACCCCACCCCCACTAGGGCTATCTGTAACTTCACCCAACCCCCACTAGGGCTATCTGTACCTTCACCCGACCCCCACTAGGGCTATCTGTACCTTCACCCCACCCCCACTAGGGCTATCTGTACCTTCACCCCACCCGACCCCCACTTGGGCTATCTGTACCTTCACCCCACCCCCACTAGGGCTATCTGTAACCTTCACCCCACCCCCACTAGGACTATCTGTACCTTCACGCCACCCCCACTAGGGCTATCTGTACCTTCACCCCACCCCCACTAGGGCTATCTGTACCTTGACCCCACCCCACCCCCACTAGGGCTATCTGTAACTTCACCCCACCCCCACTAGGGCTATCTGTACCTTCACCCCACCCCCACCCCCACTTGGGCTATCTGTACCTTCACCCCACCCCCACTAGGGCTATCTGTACCTTCACCCCACCCCCACTATGACTATATGTACCTTCACCCCACCCCCACTAGGGCTATCTGTACCTTCACCCCACCCCCACCCCCACTAGGGCTATCTGTACCTTCACCCCACCCCCACCCCCACTAGGGCTATCTGTACCTTCACCCCACCCCCACCCCCACTAGGGCTATCTGTACCTTCACCCCACCCCCACCCCCACTAGGGCTATCTGTACCTTCACCCCACCCCCACTATGACTATCTGCACTTTCCCCCCACCCCCACTATGACTATCTGTACCTTCACCCCACCCCCACTATGACTATCTGTACCTTCACCCCACCCCCACTAGGTCTATCTGTACCTTCACCCCACCCCCACTAGGGCTATCTGTACCTTCACCCCACCCCCACTAGGGCTATCTGTACCTTCAACCCACCCCACCCCCACTAGTGCTCTCTGTACCTACACACAACCCCCACTAGGGCTATCTGTACCTTCACCCCACCCCCACTAGGGCTATCAGTACCTTCACCCCACCCCCACTAGGGCTATCTGTACCTTCACCCCACCCCCACTAGGGCTATCTGTACCTTCACCCCACCCCCACTAGGACTAACTGTACCTTCACCCCACCCCGACCCCCCACAAGTACTCTCTGTACATTCACCCCACCCCCACTAGGGCTATCTGTACCTTCAACCCATCCCACCCCCACTAGTGCTCTCTGTACCTACACACAACCCCCACTAAGGCTATCAGTAACTTCACCCCACCCCCACTAGGGCTATCTGTACCTTCACCCCACCCCCACTAGGGCTATCTGTACCTTCACCCCACCCCCACTAGGACTAACTGTACCTTCACCCCACCCCGACCCCCCACAAGTACTCTTTGTACATTCACCCCACCCCCACTAGGACTATCTGTAACTTCACCCCAACCCACCCCCACTAAGGCTATCTGTACCTTCACCCCCCCATCGACCCCCACCGCAACTAGGGCTAACTGTACCTTAACCACACACCCACTAGGACTATCTGTACCTTCACCCGACCCCACCCCCACTAGGTCTATCTCTACCTTCACCCCACCCCCACCAGGACTATCTGTACCTTCACCCCACCCCACCCCCACTAGGGCTATCTGTACCTTCACCCCACCCCCTCTAGGACTATCTGTACCTTCACCCCACTCCCACTAGGACTATCTGTACCTTCACACCACCCCACCCCCACTACGTCTATCTGTACCTTCACCCCACCCCCACTAGGGCTTCTGTACCTTCACCCCACCCCCACTTGGGCTATCTGTACCTTCACCCCACCCCCACTAGGACTATCTTTACCTTCACCCCTCCCCCACTAGGACCATCTGTGCCTTCACCCCACCCGCGCCAGGACTATCTGTACCTTCACCCCACCCCCACTAGGACTATCTGTACCTTCACCCCACCCCCACTAGGGCTATCTGTACCTTCACCCCACCACCACTATGACTATCTGTACCTTCACCCCAATCCCACTAGGGCTATCTGCACCGTCCCCCCACCCCCACTAGCGCTATCTGTACCTTCACCCCACCCCCACTACGGCTATCTGTACCTTCACCCCACCCCCACCAGGGCTATCTGTACCTTCACACCACACCACCCCCACTAGGGCTATCTGTACCTTTACCCCACCCCACCACCACTAGGGCTATCTGTACCTTCACCCCACCCCCACTAGGGCTATCTGTAGCTTCACCCCACCCCCACTAGGGCTATCTGTACCTTCACCCCACCCCACCCCCACTAGGGCTATCTGTACCTTCACCCCTCCCCCACTAGGGCTATCTGTACCTTCAAGCCACCCCACTGGGGCTATCTGTACCTTCACCCCACCCCACCCCCACTAGGACTATCTGTACCTTCACGCCACCCCCACTAGGACTATCTTTACCTTCACCCCACCCCCACTAGGACTATCTGTACCTTTACCCCACCCCACTAGGGCTATCTGTACCTTCACCCCACCCCACCCCCAGTAGGGCTCTCTGTACCTACACACAACCCCCACTCGGGCTCTCTGTACCTTCACCCCACCCCCACTAGGGCTCTCTGTACCTACACACAACCCCCACTAGGACTATCTGTACCTTCACCCCACCCACACTAGGGCTATCTGTACCTTCACCCCACCCCGACCCCCACAATTACTCTCTGTACATTCACCCCACCCCCACTAGGACTATCTGTACCTTCACACCAACCCATCCCCACTAAGGCTATCTGTACCTTCACCCCCCCATCGACCCCCACCCCAACTAGGGCTAACTGTACCTTAACCCCACACCCACTAGGGCTATCTCTACCTTCACCCCACCCCCACTAGGGCTATCTGTACCTTCACCCCACCCCCACTATGACTATCTGTACCTTCACCCCACCCCCACGAGGGCTATCTGTACCTTCACCCCACCCCTACTAGGGCTATCTGTACCTTCACCCCCTCCCCACCCCCACTAGGGCTATCTGTACCTTCACCCCAACGCACCCACACAAGATCTATCTGTACCTTTCCCCCACCCAACCCCCACTAGGGCTATCTGTACCTTTCCCCCACCCAACCCCCACTAGGACTATCTGTACCTTCAAACCACCCCACATGCACTAGGGCTATCTTTACCTTCACCCCACCCCACCCCACTAGGGCTATCTGTACATTCAACCCACCCCCACAAGGGCTATCTGTACATTCACCCCACCCCCAATAGGGCTATCTGTACCTTCACCCCACCCCCCAATAGGGCTATCTGTACCTTCACCCCACCCCTCCCCCACTAGGTCTATCTGTACCTTCACCCCACCCCCACTAGGGCTATCTGTAACTTCACCCCACCCCCACTAGGGCTATCTGTACCTTCCCCCAACCCCACCCCCAAAAGAGCTATTTGTACCTTCACCCCACCCCACCCCCTCTAGGACTATCTGTACCTTCACCCCATCCCCGTCTAGGACTATCTGTACCTTCACCCCACACCCACTAGGGATATCTGTACCTTCACCCCACGCCCACTAGGGCTATCTGTACCTTCACCCCACCCCCACTCGGGCTATCTGTACCTTCACCCCACTCCCAATAGGGCTATCTGTACCTTCCCGCAACCCCCTTCCAAAAGGGCTATTTGTACCTTCACCCCACCCCCACAAGGGCTCTCTGTACCTTCACCCCACCGCCACTAGGGCTACCTGTACCTTCACCCCACCCCACCCCCACTAGGACTATCTGTACCTTCACCCCATCCCCGTCTAGGACTATCTGTACCTTCACCCCACACCCACTAGGGATATGTGTGCCTTCACCCCAATCCCACTAGGGCTATCTTTACCTTCACCCCACCCTCACTAGGGCTATCTGTACCTTCACCCCACCCCCACTAGGGCTATCTGTACCTTCACCCCTCCCCACATCCACTAGGTCTATCTGTACCTTCACACCACCCCAACCCCCACTTGGTTTATCTGTACCTTCACCCCAACCCACCCACACTAGTTCTATCTCTACCTTTCCCCTACCCAACCCCCACTAGGACTATCTGTACCTTCAACCAACCCCAACCGCATAGGACTATCTGTACTTTCAAACCACCCCACCTGCACTAGGGCTATCTGTACCTTCACCCCACCCCCACTAGGGCTATCTGTACCTTCACCCCACCCCCACTAGGACTATCTGTACCTTCACTCCACCCCACCCCCACTACGGCTATCTGTACATTCACACCATCCCACCCGCACTGGGGCTATCTGTACCTTCACCCCACCCCCACCAGTGCTATCTGTACCTTCACCCCACCCCAACCACAATAGGGCTATCTGTACCTTCACCCCACCCCCAATAGGGCTATCTGTACCTTCACCCCACCCCTACTAGGACTATCTGTACCTTCACCCCACACCCACTAGGACTATCTGTACCTTCACCCCACCCCCACTAGGGCTATCTGTACCTTCACCCCACCCCCACTAGGGCTATCTGTACCTTCACCCCACCCCCACCACCACTAAGGCTATCTGTACCTTCACCCCTAACCCGCCCCCACTAGGACTATCTGTACCTTCACCCCGACCCCACTAGAGATATCTGTACCTTCACCCCACCCCCACTAGGACTATCCGTACATACACCCCACCCCACCCCCACTAGGACTATCTGTACATTCACCCCACCTCCACCCCCACTAGGGCTATCTGTACCTTCACCCCACCCCCACCCCCACTAGGGCTATCTGTACCTTCACCCCACCCCCACCCCCACTAGGGCTATCTGTACCTTCACCCCACCCCCACTCCCACTAGGGCTATCTGTAACTTCACCCCACCCCCACCCCCACTCGTACTATCTGTACCTTCACCCCACCCCCACTCGGAAAATCTGTACCTTCACCCCACCCCCACTAGGGCTATCTGTACCTTCACCCCACCCCCAGTAGGACTATTTGTACCTTCACCCCACCCCCACTTGGGCTATCTGTACCTTCAACCCCACCCCCACTAGGACAATCTGTACCTTCACCCCACCCCCACTAGAGCTATTTGTAACTTCACCCCACCCGCACTAGGGCTATCTGTACCTTCACCCCACCCCAACCCCACTAGGGCTATCTGTACCTTCACCCCACACCCACTAGGGCTATCTGTACCTTCACCCTACCCCCACCAGGGCTATCTGTACCTTCACCCAACCCCCACTAGGACTATCGGTACCTTCACCCCACCCCCACTAGGACTATCTGTACCTTCACCCCACCCCCACTAGGTCTATCTGTACCTTCACACCCACCCCCACTAGGGCTATCTGTACCTTCACCCCCACCCCCACTAGGACTATCTGTACCTTCACCCCACCCCCAATAGGAAGATCTGTAACTTCACCCGACCCCCACTAGGACTATCTGAACCTACACCCCATCCCCACTAGGGCTATCTGTACCTTCACCCAACCCCCACTAGGGCTATTTGTACCTTCACCCCACCCCCACTAGGGCTATCTGTACCTTCACCCCACCCATACTAGGGCTATCTGCACCTTCACCCCACCCCCACCACCACTAAAGCTATCTGTACCTTCACCCCACCCCCACCACCACTAAGGCTATCTGTACCTTCACCCCACCCGACCCACACTTGGGCTATCTGCACCTTCACCCCACCCCCACTAGGGCTATCCGTACCTTTACCCCACCCCCACCCCCACTAGGACTATCT
Organism: Carcharodon carcharias; assembly: GCF_017639515.1. NCBI lineage: Eukaryota > Metazoa > Chordata > Chondrichthyes > Lamniformes > Lamnidae > Carcharodon > Carcharodon carcharias. The sequence continues at coordinate 2,754,081 of NC_054506.1, forward strand.
GTACCTTCACCCCATCCCCACTAAGGCTATATGTACCTTCACCCCACCCCACCCCCACAAGGACTATCTGTACCTTCACCCCACGCCCACTAGGGCTATCTGTACCTTCACCCCACCCCCACTAGGACTATCTGTACCTTCACCCCAACCCCACTAGGGCTATCTGTACCTTCACCCCACCCCCACTAGTGCTATCTGTACCTTCACCCCAACCCACCCCCACTAGGGCTATCTGTACCTTCACCCCACCCCCACTAGGGCTATCTGTACCTTCACCCCACCCCCACTAAGCCTATCGGTACCTTCACCCCACGCGACCCCCACTAGGGCTATCTGTACCTTCACCCCACCCCCACTAGGGCTATCTGTACATTCACCCCACCCTCACTAGGGCCATCTGTACCTTCACCGCACCCCCACCAGGGCTATCTGTACCTTCAACCCACCCCCACTTGGGCTATCTGTACCTTCACCCCACCCCCACTAGGGCTATCTGTACCTTCACCCCAACCCCACTAGGGCTATCTGTACCTTCACCCCACCCCCACTACGGCTATCTGTACCTTCACCCCACACCCACTAGGACTATCTGTACCTTCACCACACCCCACCCCCACTAGGGCTATCTGTACCTTCTCCCCAACCGACCCCCATTAGGGCTATCTGCACCTTCACCCCACCCCCACTAGGGCTATCTGTAACTTCACCCAACCCCCACTAGGGCTATCTGTACCTTCACCCGACCCCCACTAGGGCTATCTGTACCTTCACCCCACCCCCACTAAGGCTATCTGTACCTTCACCCCACCCGACCCCCACTTGGGCTATCTGTACCTTCACCCCACCCCCACTAGGGCTATCTGTACCTTCAACCCACCCCCACTTGGGCTATCTGTACCTTCACCCCACCCCCACTAGGGCTATCTGTACCTTCACCCCAACCCCACTAGGGCTATCTGTACCTTCACCCCACCCCCACTACGGCTATCTGTACCTTCACCCCACACCCACTAGGAATATCTGTACCTTCACCACACCCCACCCCCACTAGGGCTATCTGTAACTTCTCCCCAACCGACCCCCACTAGGGCTATCTGCACCTTCACCCCACCCCCACTAGGGCTATCTGTAACTTCACCCAACCCCCACTAGAGCTATCTGTACCTTCACCCGACCCCCACTAGGGCTATCTGTACCTTCACCCCACCCCCACTAGGGCTATCTGTACCTTCACCCCACCCGACCCCCACTTGGGCTATCTGTACCTTCACCCCACCCCCACTAGGGCTATCTGTACCTTCACCCCACCCCCACTAGGACTATCTGTACCTTCACCCCACCCCCACTAGGGCTATCTGTACCTTCACCCCACCCCCACTAGGAATATCTGTACCTTCACCCCACCCCACCCCCAGTAGCGCTATCTGTACCTTCACCCCACCCCCACTAGAGCTATCTGTACCTCAGACCCATCCCACTCCCGCTAGGGCTATCTGTACCTTCACCCCGCCACAACCCCCACTAGGGCTATCTGTACCTTCACCCCACCCCCGCTAGGGCTATCTGTACCTTCACCCCACCCCCACTAGGGCTATCTGTACCTTCACCCCACCCCCACTATGACTATCTGTACCTTCACCCCACCCCCACTAGGGCTATCTGTACCTTCACCCCACCCCCACCCCCACTAGGGCTATCTGTACCTTCACCCCACCCCCACCCCCACTAGGGCTATCTGTAACTTCACCCCACCCCCACCCCCACTAGGGCTATCTGTACCTTCACCCCACCCCCACCCCCACTAGGGCTATCTGTACCTTCACCCCACTCCCACTATGACTATCTGCACTTTCCCCCCACCCCCACTAGGACTATCTGTACCTTCACCCCACCCCCGCTAGGGCTATCTGTACCTTCACCCCACCCCCACTAGGGCTATCTGTACCTTCACCCCACCCCCACTAGGGCTATCTGTACCTTCACCCCACCCCCACTAGGGCTATCTGTACCTTCAACCCACCCCACCCCCACTAGTGCTCTCTGTACCTACACACAACCCCCACTAGGGCTATCTGTACCTTCACCCCACCCCCACTAGGGCTATCAGTACCTTCACCCCACCCCCACTAGGGCTATCTGTACCTTCACCCCACCCCCACTAGGGCTATCTGTACCTTCACCCCACCCCCACTAGGACTATCTGTACCTTCACCCCACCCCCACTAGGGCTATCTGTACCTTCACCCCACCACCACTATGACTATCTGTACCTTCACCCCAATCCCACTAGGGCTATCTGCACCGTCCCCCCACCCCCACTAGCGCTATCTGTACCTTCACCCCCCCCCCACTAGGGCTATCTGTACCTTCACCCCACCCCCACCAGGGCTATCTGTACCTTCACACCACACCACCCCCACAAGGGCTATCTGTACCTTTACCCCACCCCACCACCACTAGGGCTATCTGTACCTTCACCCCACGCCCACTAGGGCTATCTGTACCTTCACCCCACCCCCACTAGGGCTATCTGTACCTTCACCCCACCCCACCCCCACTAGGGCTATCTGTACCTTCACCCCTCCCCCACTAGGGCTATCTGTACCTTCAAGCCACCCCACTAGGGCTATCTGTACCTTCACCCCACCCCACCCCCACTAGGACTATCTGTACCTTCACGCCACCCCCCACTAGGACTATCTTTACCTTCACCCCACCCCCACCCCCACTAGGGCTATCTGTACCTTCACCCCACTCCCACTATGACTATCTGCACTTTCCCCCCACCCCCACTATGACTATCTGTACCTTCACCCCACCCCCACTATGACTATCTGTACCTACACACAACCCCCACTAGGGCTATCTGTACCTTCACCCCACCCCCACTAGGGCTATCTGTACCTACACACAACCCCCACTAGGGCTATCTGTACCTTCACCCCACCCCCACTAGGGCTATCAGTACCTTCACCCCACCCCCACTAGGGCTATCTGTACCTTCACCCCACCCCCACTAGGGCTATCTGTACCTTCACCCCACCCCCACTAGGACTAACTGTACCTTCACCCAACCCCGACCCCCCACAAGTACTCTCTGTACATTCACCCCACCCCCACTAGGGCTATCTGTACCTTCACCCTACCCCCACCAGGGCAATCTGTACCTTCACCCAACCCCCACTAGGACTATCGGTACCTTCACCCCACCCCCACTAGGACTATCTGTACCTTCACCCCACCCCCACTAGGTCTATCTGTACCTTCACACCCACCCCCACTAGGGCTATCTGTACCTTCACCCAACCCCCACTAGGACTATCTGTACCTTCACCCCACCCCCAATAGGAAGATCTGTAACTTCACCCGACCCCCACTAGGACTATCTGAACCTTCACCCCATCCCCACTAGGGCTATCTGTACCTTCACCCAACCCCCACTAGGGCTATTTGTACCTTCACCCCACCCCCACTAGGGCTATCTGTACCTTCACCCCACCCATACTAGGGCTATCTGCACCTTCACCCCACCCCCACCACCACTAAAGCTATCTGTACCTTCACCCCACCCCCACCACCACTAAGGCTATCTGTACCTTCACCCCACCCGACCCCCACTTGGGCTATCTGCACCTTCACCCCACCCCCACTAGGGCTATCCGTACCTTTACCCCACCCCCACCCCCACTAGGACTATCTGTACCTTCACCCCATCCCCACTAAGGCTATATGTACCTTCACCCCACCCCACCCCCACTAGGACTATCTGTACCTTCACCCCACGCCCACTAGGGCTATCTGTACCTTCACCCCACCCCCACTAGGACTATCTGTACCTTCACCCCAACCCCACTAGGGCTATCTGTACCTTCACCCCATCCCCCACTAGGGCTATCTGTACATTCACCCCAACCCCCACTAGGGCTATCTGTACCTTCACCCCAACCCCCACTAGGGCTATCTGTACCTTCACCCCACCCCCACTAAGCCTATCGGTACCTTCACCCCACCCGACCCCCACTAGGGCTATCTGTACCTTCACCCCACCCCCACTAGGGCTATCTGTACATTCACCCCACCCTCACTAGGGCCATCTGTACCTTCACCGCACCCCCACCAGGGCTATCTGTACCTTCAACCCACCCCCACTTGTGCTATCTGTACCTTCACCCCACCCCCACTAGGGCTATCTGTACCTTCACCCCAACCCCACTAGGGCTATCTGTACCTTCACCCCACCCCCACTACGGCTATCTGTACCTTCACCCCACACCCACTAGGACTATCTGTACCTTCACCACACCCCACCCCCACTAGGGCTATCTGTACCTTCTCCCCAACCGACCCCCACTAGGGCTATCTGCACCATCACCCCCACCCCCACTAGGGCTATCTGTAACTTCACCCAACCCCCACTAGGGCTATCTGTACCTTCACCCGACCCCCACTAGGGCTATCTGTACCTTCTCCCCACCCCCACTAAGGCTATCTGTACCTTCACCCCACCCGACCCCCACTTGGGCTATCTGTACCTTCACCCCACCCCCACTAGGGCTATCTGTACCTTCAACCCACCCCCACTTGGGCTATCTGTACCTTCACCCCACCCCCACTAGGGCTATCTGTACCTTCACCCCAACCCCACTAGGGCTATCTGTACCTTCACCCCACCCCCACTACGGCTATCTGTACCTTCAGCCCACACCCACTAGGACTATCTGTACCTTCACCACACCCCACCCCCACTAGGGCTATCTGTAACTTCTCCCCAACCGACCCCCACTAGGGCTATCTGCACCTTCACCCCACCCCCACTAGGGCTATCTGTAACTTCACCCAACCCCCACTAGGGCTATCTGTACCTTCACCCGACCCCCACTAGGGCTATCTGTACCTTCACCCCACCCCCACTAGGGCTATCTGTACCTTCACCCCACCCGACCCCCACTTGGGCTATCTGTACCTTCACCCCACCCCCACTAGGGCTATCTGTACCTTCACCCCACCCCCACTAGGACTATCTGTACCTTCACGCCACCCCCACTAGGGCTATCTGTACCTTCACCCCACCCCCACTAGGGCTATCTGTACCTTCACCCCACCCCACCCCCACTAGGGCTATCTGTACCTTCACCCCACCCCCACTAGGGCTATCTGTACCTTCACCCCATCCCACCCCCACTAGGGCTATCTGTACCTTCACCCCACCCCCACCCCCACTAGGGCTATCTGTACCTTCACCCCACCCCCACTATGACTATCTGTACCTTCACCCCACCCCCACTAGGGCTATCTGTACCTTCACCCCACCCCCACCACCACTAAAGCTATCTGTACCTTCACCCCACCCCCACCACCACTAAGGCTATCTGTACCTTCACCCCACCCGACCCACACTTGGGCTATCTGCACCTTCACCCCACCCCCACTAGGGCTATCCGTACCTTTACCCCACCCCCACCCCCACTAGGACTATCTGTACCTTCACCCCATCCCCACTAAGGCTATATGTACCTTCACCCCACCCCACCCCCACAAGGACTATCTGTACCTTCACCCCACGCCCACTAGGGCTATCTGTACCTTCACCCCACCCCCACTAGGACTATCTGTACCTTCACCCCAACCCCACTAGGGCTATCTGTACCTTCACCCCACCCCCACTAGTGCTATCTGTACCTTCACCCCAACCCACCCCCACTAGGGCTATCTGTACCTTCACCCCACCCCCACTAGGGCTATCTGTACCTTCACCCCACCCCCACTAAGCCTATCGGTACCTTCACCCCACGCGACCCCCACTAGGGCTATCTGTACCTTCACCCCACCCCCACTAGGGCTATCTGTACATTCACCCCACCCTCACTAGGGCCATCTGTACCTTCACCGCACCCCCACCAGGGCTATCTGTACCTTCAACCCACCCCCACTTGGGCTATCTGTACCTTCACCCCACCCCCACTAGGGCTATCTGTACCTTCACCCCAACCCCACTAGGGCTATCTGTACCTTCACCCCACCCCCACTACGGCTATCTGTACCTTCACCCCACACCCACTAGGACTATCTGTACCTTCACCACACCCCACCCCCACTAGGGCTATCTGTACCTTCTCCCCAACCGACCCCCATTAGGGCTATCTGCACCTTCACCCCACCCCCACTAGGGCTATCTGTAACTTCACCCAACCCCCACTAGGGCTATCTGTACCTTCACCCGACCCCCACTAGGGCTATCTGTACCTTCACCCCACCCCCACTAAGGCTATCTGTACCTTCACCCCACCCGACCCCCACTTGGGCTATCTGTACCTTCACCCCACCCCCACTAGGGCTATCTGTACCTTCAACCCACCCCCACTTGGGCTATCTGTACCTTCACCCCACCCCCACTAGGGCTATCTGTACCTTCACCCCAACCCCACTAGGGCTATCTGTACCTTCACCCCACCCCCACTACGGCTATCTGTACCTTCACCCCACACCCACTAGGAATATCTGTACCTTCACCACACCCCACCCCCACTAGGGCTATCTGTAACTTCTCCCCAACCGACCCCCACTAGGGCTATCTGCACCTTCACCCCACCCCCACTAGGGCTATCTGTAACTTCACCCAACCCCCACTAGAGCTATCTGTACCTTCACCCGACCCCCACTAGGGCTATCTGTACCTTCACCCCACCCCCACTAGGGCTATCTGTACCTTCACCCCACCCGACCCCCACTTGGGCTATCTGTACCTTCACCCCACCCCCACTAGGGCTATCTGTACCTTCACCCCACCCCCACTAGGACTATCTGTACCTTCACGCCACCCCCACTAGGGCTATCTGTACCTTCACCCCACCCCCACTAGGGCTATCTGTACCTTCACCCCACCCCACCCCCACTAGGGCTATCTGTACCTTCACCCCACCCCCACTAGGGCTATCTGTACCTTCGCCCCATCCCACCCCCACTAGGGCTATCTGTACCTTCACCCCACCCCCACCCCCACTAGGGCTATCTGTACCTTCACCCCACCCCCACTATGACTATCTGTACATTCACCCCACCCCCACTAGGGCTATCTGTACCTTCACCCCACCCCCACTATGACTATATGTACCTTCACCCCACCCCCACTAGGGCTATCTGTACCTTCACCCCACCCCCACCCCCACTAGGGCTATCTGTACCTTCACCCCACCCCCACCCCCACTAGGGCTATCTGTAACTTCACCCCACCCCCACCCCCACTAGGGCTATCTGTACCTTCACCCCACCCCCACCCCCACTAGGGCTATCTGTACCTTCACCCCACTCCCACTATGACTATCTGCACTTTCCCCCCACCCCCACTATGACTATCTGTACCTTCACCCCACCCCCACTATGACTATCTGTACCTTCACCCCACCCCCACTAGGGCTATCTGTACCTTCACCCCACCCCCACTAGGGCTATCTGTACCTTCACCCCACCCCCACTAGGGCTATCTGTACCTTCAACCCACCCCACCCCCACTAGTGCTCTCTGTACCTACACACAACCCCCACTAGGGCTATCTGTACCTTCACCCCACCCCCACTAGGGCTATCAGTACCTTCACCCCACCCCCACTAGGGCTATCTGTACCTTCACCCCACCCCCACTAGGGCTATCTGTACCTTCACCCCACCCCCACTAGGACTATCTGTACCTTCACCCCACCCCCACTAGGGCTATCTGTACCTTCACCCCACCACCACTATGACTATCTGTACCTTCACCCCAATCCCACTAGGGCTATCTGCACCGTCCCCCCACCCCCACTAGCGCTATCTGTACCTTCACCCCCCCCCCACTAGGGCTATCTGTACCTTCACCCCACCCCCACCAGGGCTATCTGTACCTTCACACCACACCACCCCCACAAGGGCTATCTGTACCTTTACCCCACCCCACCACCACTAGGGCTATCTGTACCTTCACCCCACCCCCACTAGGGCTATCTGTACCTTCACCCCACCCCCACTAGGGCTATCTGTACCTTCACCCCACCCCACCCCCACTAGGGCTATCTGTACCTTCACCCCTCCCCCACTAGGGCTATCTGTACCTTCAAGCCACCCCACTAGGGCTATCTGTACCTTCACCCCACCCCACCCCCACTAGGACTATCTGTACCTTCACGCCACCCCCACTAGGACTATCTTTACCTTCACCCCACCCCCACCCCCACTAGGGCTATCTGTACCTTCACCCCACTCCCACTATGACTATCTGCACTTTCCACCCACCCCCACTATGACTATCTGTACCTTCACCCCACCCCCACTATGACTATCTGTACCTACACACAACCCCCACTAGGGCTATCTGTACCTTCACCCCACCCCCACTAGGGCTATCTGTACCTACACACAACCCCCACTAGGGCTATCTGTACCTTCACCCCACCCCCACTAGGGCTATCAGTACCTTCACCCCACCCCCACTAGGGCTATCTGTACCTTCACCCCACCCCCACTAGGGCTATCTGTACCTTCACCCCACCCCCACTAGGACTAACTGTACCTTCACCCAACCCCGACCCCCCACAAGTACTCTCTGTACATTCACCCCACCCCCACTAGGGCTATCTGTACCTTCACCCTACCCCCACCAGGGCAATCTGTACCTTCACCCAACCCCCACTAGGACTATCGGTACCTTCACCCCACCCCCACTAGGACTATCTGTACCTTCACCCCACCCCCACTAGGTCTATCTGTACCTTCACACCCACCCCCACTAGGGCTATCTGTACCTTCACCCAACCCCCACTAGGACTATCTGTACCTTCACCCCACCCCCAATAGGAAGATCTGTAACTTCACCCGACCCCCACTAGGACTATCTGAACCTTCACCCCATCCCCACTAGGGCTATCTGTACCTTCACCCAACCCCCACTAGGGCTATTTGTACCTTCACCCCACCCCCACTAGGGCTATCTGTACCTTCACCCCACCCATACTAGGGCTATCTGCACCTTCACCCCACCCCCACCACCACTAAAGCTATCTGTACCTTCACCCCACCCCCACCACCACTAAGGCTATCTGTACCTTCACCCCACCCGACCCCCACTTGGGCTATCTGCACCTTCACCCCACCCCCACTAGGGCTATCCGTACCTTTACCCCACCCCCACCCCCACTAGGACTATCTGTACCTTCACCCCATCCCCACTAAGGCTATATGTACCTTCACCCCACCCCACCCCCACTAGGACTATCTGTACCTTCACCCCACGCCCACAAGGGCAATCTGTACCTTCACCCCACCCCCACTAGGACTATCTGTACCTTCACCCCAACCCCACTAGGGCTATCTGTACCTTCACCCCACCCCCACTAGTGCTATCTGTACCTTCACCCCAACCCACCCCCACTAGGGCTATCTGTACCTTCACCCCACCCCCACTAGGGCTATCTGTACCTTCACCCCACCCCCACTAAGCCTATCGGTACCTTCACCCCACCCCACCCCCACTAGGGCTATCTGTACCTTCACCCCACCCCCACTAGGGCTATCTGTACATTCACCCCACCCTCACTAGGGCCATCTGTACCTTCACCGCACCCCCACCAGGGCTATCTGTACCTTCAACCCACCCCCACTACGGCTATCTGTACCTTCACCCCACACCCACTAGGACTATCTGTACCTTCACCACACCCCACCCCCACTAGGGCTATCTGTACCTTCTCCCCAACCGACCCCCACTAGGGCTATCTGCACCATCACCCCACCCCCACTAGGGCTATCTGTAACTTCACCCAACCCCCACTAGGGCTATCTGTACCTTCACCCGACCCCCACTAGGGCTATCTGTACCTTCTCCCCACCCCCACTAAGGCTATCTGTACCTTCACCCCACCCGACCCCCACTTGGGCTATCTGTACCTTCACCCCACCCCCACTAGGGCTATCTGTACCTTCAACCCACCCCCACTTGGGCTATCTGTACCTTCACCCCACCCCCACTAGGGCTATCTGTACCTTCACCCCAACCCCACTAGGGCTATCTGTACCTTCACCCCACCCCCACTACGGCTATCTGTACCTTCAGCCCACACCCACTAGGACTATCTGTACCTTCACCACACCCCACCCCCACTAGGGCTATCTGTAACTTCTCCCCAACCGACCCCCACTAGGGCTATCTGCACCTTCACCCCACCCCCACTAGGGCTATCTGTAACTTCACCCAACCCCCACTAGGGCTATCTGTACCTTCACCCGACCCCCACTAGGGCTATCTGTACCTTCACCCCACCCCCACTAGGGCTATCTGTACCTTCACCCCACCCGACCCCCACTTGGGCTATCTGTACCTTCACCCCACCCCCACTAGGGCTATCTGTACCTTCACCCCACCCCGACTAGGACTATCTGTACCTTCACCCCACCCCCACTAGGGCTATCTGTACCTTCACCCCACCCCCACTAGGGCTATCTGTACCTTCACCCCACCCCACCCCCACTAGGGCTATCTGTTCCTTCACCCCACCCCCACTAGGGCTATCTGTACCTTCACCCCATCCCACCCCCACTAGGGCTATCTGTACCTTCACCCCACCCCCACCCCCACTAGGGCTATCTGTACCTTCACCCCACCCCCACTATGACTATCTGTACCTTCACCCCACCCCCACTAGGGCTATCTGTACCTTCACCCCACCCCCACTATGACTATATGTAACTTCACCCCACCCCCACTAGGGCTATCTGTACCTTCACCCCACCCCCACCCCCACTAGGGCTATCTGTACCTTCACCCCACCCCCACCCCCACTAGGGCTATCTGTACCTTCACCCCACCCCCACCCCCACTAGGGCTATCTGTACCTTCACCCCACCCCCACCCCCACTAGGGCTATCTGTACCTTCACCCCACTCCCACTATGACTATCTGCACTTTCCCCCCACCCCCACTATGACTATCTGTACCTTCACCCCACCCCCACTATGACTATCTGTACCTTCACCCCACCCCCACTAGGGCTATCTGTACCTTCACCCCACCCCCACTAGGGCTATCTGTACCTTCACCCCACCCCCACTAGGGCTATCTGTACCTTCAACCCACCCCACCCCCACTAGTGCTCTCTGTACCTACACACAACCCCCACTAGGGCTATCTGTACCTTCACCCCACCCCCACTAGGGCTATCAGTACCTTCACCCCACCCCCACTAGGGCTATCTGTACCTTCACCCCACCCCCACTAGGGCTATCTGTACCTTCACCCCACCCCCACTAGGACTAACTGTACCTTCACCCCACCCCGACCCCCCACAAGTACTCTCTGTACATTCACCCCACCCCCACTAGGGCTATCTGTACCTTCAACCCACCCCACCCCCACTAGTGCTCTCTGTACCTACACACAACCCCCACTAAGGCTATCAGTAACTTCACCCCACCCCCACTAGGGCTATCTGTACCTTCACCCCCACCCCCACTAGGGCTATCTGTACCTTCACCCCACCCCCACTAGGACTAACTGTACCTTCACCACACCCCGACCCCCCACAAGTACTCTTTGTACATTCACCCCACCCCCACTAGGACTATCTGTACCTTCACCCCAACCCACCCCCACTAAGGCTATCTGTACCTTCACCCCCCCATCGACCCCCACCGCAACTAGGGCTAACTGTACCTTAACCACACACCCACTAGGACTATCTGTACCTTCACCCGACCCCACCCCCACTAGGTCTATCTCTACCTTCACCCCACCCCCACCAGGACTATCTGTACCTTCACCCCACCCCACCCCCACTAGGGCTATCTGTACCTTCACCCCACCCCCTCTAGGACTATCTGTACCTTCACCCCACTCCCACTAGGACTATCTGTACCTTCACACCACCCCACCCCCACTACGTCTATCTGTACCTTCACCCCACCCCCACTAGGGCTATCTGTACCTTCACCCCACCCCCACTTGGGCTATCTGTACCTTTACCCCACCCCCACTAGGACTATCTTTACCTTCACCCCTCCCCCACTAGGACCATCTGTACCTTCACCCCACCCCCGCCAGGACTATCTGTACCTTCACCCCACCCCCACTAGGACTATCTGTACCTTCACCCCACCCCCACTAGGGCTATCTGTACCTTCACCCCACCACCACTATGACTATCTGTACCTTCACCCCAATCCCACTAGGGCTATCTGCACCGTCCCCCCACCCCCACTAGCGCTATCTGTACCTTCACCCCACCCCCACTAGGGCTATCTGTACCTTCACCCCACCCCCACCAGGGCTATCTGTACCTTCACACCACACCACCCCCACTAGGGCTATCTGTACCTTCACCCCACCCCTCCCCCACTAGGGCTATCTGTACCTTCACCCCACCCCCACTAGGGCTATCTGTACCTTCACCCCACCCCACCCCCCTCTAGGGCTATCTGTACCTTCATCTCACCCCCACTAGGGCTATCTGTACCTTCAGCCCACCCCCACTAGGGCTATCTGTACCTTCACCCCACCCCACCCCCACTAGGACTATCTGTACCTTCACGCCACCCCCACTAGGACTATCTTTACCTTCACCCCACCCCCACCCCCACTAGGGCTATCTGTACCTTCACCCCACTCCCACTATGACTATCTGCACTTTCCCCCCACCCCCACTATGACTATCTGTACCTTCACCCCACCCCCACTATGACTATCTGTACCTTCACCCCACCCCCACTAGGGCTATCTGTACCTTCACCCCACCCCCACTAGGGCTATCTGTACCTACACACAACCCCCACTAGGGCTATCTGTACCTTCACACCACCCCCACTAGGGCTATCAGTACCTTCACCCCACCCCCACTAGGGCTATCTGTACCTTCACCCCACCCCCACTAGGGCTATCTGTACCTTCACCCCACCCCCACTAGGACTAACTGTACCTTCACCCCACCCCGACCCCCCACAAGTACTCTCTGTACATTCACCCCACCCCCACTAGGGCTATCTGTACCTTCAACCCACCCCACCCCCACTAGTGCTCTCTGTACCTACACACAACCCCCACTAAGGCTATCAGTAACTTCACCCCACCCCCACTAGGGCTATCTGTACCTTCACCCCACCCCCACTAGGGCTATCTGTACCTTCACCCCACCCCCACTAGGACTAACTGTACCTTCACCCCACCCCGACCCGCCACAAGTACTCTTTGTACATTCACCCCACCCCCACTAGGACTATCTGTACCTTCACCCCAACCCACCCCCACTAAGGCTATCTGTACCTTCACCCCCCCATCGACCCCCACCGCAACTAGGGCTAACTGTACCTTAACCACACACCCACTAGGACTATCTGTACCTTCACCCGACCCCACCCCCACTAGGTCTATCTCTACCTTCACCCCACCCCCACCAGGACTATCTGTACCTTCACCCCACCCCACCCCCACTAGGGCTATCTGTACCTTCACCCCACCCCCTCTAGGACTATCTGTACCTTCACCCCACTCCCACTAGGACTATCTGTACCTTCACACCACCCCACCCCCACTACGTCTATCTGTACCTTCACCCCACCCCCACTAGGGCTATCTGTACCTTCACCCCACCCCCACTTGGGCTATCTGTACCTTCACCCCACCCCCACTAGGACTATCTTTACCTTCACCCCTCCCCCACTAGGACCATCTGTACCTTCACCCCACCCCCGCCAGGACTATCTGTACCTGCACCCCACCCCCACTAGGACTATCTGTACCTTCACCCCACCCCCACTAGGGCTATCTGTACCTTCACCCCACCACCACTATGACTATCTGTACCTTCACCCCAATCCCACTAGGGCTATCTGCACCGTCCCCCCACCCCCACTAGCGCTATCTGTACCTTCACCCCACCCCCACTACGGCTATCTGTACCTTCACCCCACCCCCACCAGGGCTATCTGTACCTTCACACCACACCACCCCCCACTAGGGCTATCTGTACCTTTAACCCACCCCTTCCCCACTAGGGCTATCTGTACCTTCACCCCACCCCCACTAGGGCTATCTGTACCTTCACCCCACCCCCACTAGGGCTATCTGTACCTTCACCCCACCCCACCCCCACTAGGGCTATCTGTACCTTCACCCCTCCCCCACTAGGGCTATCTGTACCTTCAAGCCACCCCACTAGGGCTATCTGTACCTTCACCCCACCCCACCCCCACTAGGACTATCTGTACCTTCACGCCACCCCCACTAGGACTATCTTTACCTTCACCCCACCCCCACTAGGACTATCTGTACCTTTACCCCACCCCACTAGGGCTATCTGTACCTTCACCCCACCCCACCCCCAGTAGGGCTCTCTGTACCTACACACAACCCCCACTCGGGCTCTCTGTACCTTCACCCCACCCCCACTAGGGCTCTCTGTACCTACACACAACCCCCACTAGGACTATCTGTACCTTCACCCCACCCACACTAGGGCTATCTGTACCTTCACCCCACCCCCACTAGGACTATCTGTACCTTCACCCCACCCCGACCCCCACAATTACTCTCTGTACATTCACCCCACCCCCACTAGGACTATCTGTACCTTCACACCAACCCACCCTCACTAAGGCTATCTGTACCTTCACCCCCCCATCGACCCCACCCCAACTAGGGCTAACTGTACCATAACCCCACACCCACTAGGGCTATCTCTACCTTCACCCCACCCCCACTAGGGCTATCTGTACCTTCACCCCACCCCCACTATGACTATCTGTACCTTCACCCCACCCCCACGAGGGCTATCTGTACCTTCACCCCACCCCTACTAGGGCTATCTGTACCTTCACCCCCTCCCCACCCCCACTAGGGCTATCTGTACCTTCACCCCAACGCACCCACACAAGATCTATCTGTACCTTTTCCCCACCCAACCCCCACTAGGGCTATCTGTACCTTTCCCCCACCCAACCCCCACTAGGACTATCTGTACCTTCAAACCACCCCACATGCACTAGGGCTATCTTTACCTTCACCCCACCCCCACCCCACTAGGGCTATCTGTACATTCAACCCACCCCCACAAGGGCTATCTGTACATTCACCCCACCCCCAATAGGGCTATCTGTACCTTCACCCCACCCCCCAATAGGGCTATCTGTACCTTCACCCCACCCCACCCCCACTAGGTCTATCTGTACCTTCACCCCACCCCCACTAGGGCTATCTGTAACTTCACCCCACCCCCACTAGGGCTATCTGTACCTTCCCCCAACCCCACCCCCAAAAGAGCTATTTGTACCTTCACCCCACCCCAACAAGGGCTATCTGTACCTTCACCCCACCCCACCCCCACATGGACTATCTGTACCTTCACCCCACCGCCACTAGGGCTACCTGTACCTTCACCCCACCCCACCCCCTCTAGGACTATCTGTACCTTCACCCCATCCCCGTCTAGGACTATCTGTACCTTCACCCCACACCCACTAGGGATATCTGTACCTTCACCCCACGCCCACTAGGGCTATCTGTACCTTCACCCCACCCCCACTCGGGCTATCTGTACCTTCACCCCACTCCCAATAGGGCTATCTGTACCTTCCCGCAACCCCCTTCCAAAAGGGCTATTTGTACCTTCACCCCACCCCCACAAGGGCTATCTGTACCTTCACCCCACCGCCACTAGGGCTACCTGTACCTTCACCCCACCCCACCCCCACTAGGACTATCTGTACCTTCACCCCATCCCCGTCTAGGACTATCTGTACCTTCACCCCACACCCACTAGGGATATGTGTGCCTTCACCCCAATCCCACTAGGGCTATCTTTACCTTCACCCCACCCTCACTAGGGCTATCTGTACCTTCACCCCACCCCCACTAGGGCTATCTGTACCTTCACCCCTCCCCACATCCACTAGGTCTATCTGTACCTTCACACCACCCCAACCCCCACTTGGTTTATCTGTACCTTCACCCCAACCCACCCACACTAGTTCTATCTCTACCTTTCCCCTACCCAACCCCCACTAGGACTATCTGTACCTTCAACCAACCCCAACCGCATAGGACTATCTGTACTTTCAAACCACCCCACCTGCACTAGGGCTATCTGTACCTTCACCCCACCCCCACTAGGGCTATCTGTACCATCACCCCACCCCCACTAGGACTATCTGTACCTTCACTCCACCCCACCCCCACTACGGCTATCTGTACATTCACACCATCCCACCCGCACTGGGGCTATCTGTACCTTCACCCCACCCCCACCAGTGCTATCTGTACCTTCACCCCACCCCAACCACAATAGGGCTATCTGTACCTTCACCCCACCCCCACTAGGGCTATCTGTACCTTCACCCCACCCCTACTAGGACTATCTGTACCTTCACCCCACACCCACTAGGACTATCTGTACCTTCACCCCACCCCCACTAGGGCTATCTGTACCTTCACCCCACCCCCACTAGGGCTATCTGTACCTTCACCCCACCCCCACCACCACTAAGGCTATCTGTACCTTCACCCCTAACCCGCCCCCACTAGGACTATCTGTACCTTCACCCCGACCCCACTAGAGATATCTGTACCTTCACCCCACCCCCACTAGGACTATCCGTACATTCACCCCACCCCACCCCCACTAGGACTATCTGTACATTCACCCCACCTCCACCCCCACTAGGGCTATCTGTACCTTCACCCCACCCCCACCCCCACTAGGGCTATCTGTACCTTCACCCCACCCCCACCCCCACTAGGGCTATCTGTACCTTCACCCCACCCCCACTCCCACTAGGGCTATCTGTAACTTCACCCCACCCCCACCCCCACTCGTACTATCTGTACCTTCACCCCACCCCCACTCGGAAAATCTGTACCTTCACCCCACCCCCACTAGGGCTATCTGTACCTTCACCCCACCCCCAGTAGGACTATTTGTACCTTCACCCCACCCCCACTTGGGCTATCTGTACCTTCAACCCCACCCCCACTAGGACAATCTGTACCTTCACCCCACCCCCACTAGAGCTATTTGTAACTTCACCCCACCCGCACTAGGGCTATCTGTACCTTCACCCCACCCCAACCCCACTAGGGCTATCTGTACCTTCACCCCACACCCACTAGGGCTATCTGTACCTTCACCCTACCCCCACCAGGGCTATCTGTACCTTCACCCAACCCCCACTAGGACTATCGGTACCTTCACCCCACCCCCACTAGGACTATCTGTACCTTCACCCCACCCCCACTAGGTCTATCTGTACCTTCACACCCACCCCCACTAGGGCTATCTGTACCTTCACCCCCACCCCCACTAGGACTATCTGTACCTTCACCCCACCCCCAATAGGAAGATCTGTAACTTCACCCGACCCCCACTAGGACTATCTGAACCTTCACCCCATCCCCACTAGGGCTATCTGTACCTTCACCCAACCCCCACTAGGGCTATTTGTACCTTCACCCCACCCCCACTAGGGCTATCTGTACCTTCACCCCACACATACTAGGGCTATCTGCACCTTCACCCCTTCCCCCACCACCACTAAAGCTATCTGTACCTTCACCCCACCCCCACCACCACTAAGGCTATCTGTACCTTCACCCCACCCGACCCCCACTTGGGCTATCTGCACCTTCACCCCACCCCCACTAGGGCTATCCGTACCTTTACCCCACCCCCACCCCCACTAGGACTATCTGTACCTTCACCCCATCCCCACTAAGGCTATATGTACCTTCACCCCACCCCACCCCCACTAGGACTATCTGTACCTTCACCCCACGCCCACTAGGGCTATCTGTACCTTCACCCCACCCCCACTAGGGCTATCTGTACCTTCACCCCACCACCACCCACACTAGGGCTATCTGTACCTTCACCCCACCCCCACTAGGGCTATCTGTACCTTCACCCCAACCCACCCCCCTCTAGGGCTATCTGTACCTTCATCTCACCCCCACTAGGGCTATCTGTACCTTCACCCCACCCCCACTATGGCTATCTGTACCTTCACCCCACCCCCACTAGGGCTATCTGTACCTTCACCCCACCCCCACTAGGGCTATCTGTACATTCACCCCACCCTCACTAGGGCCATCTGTACCTTCACCGCACCCCCACCAGGGCTATCTGTACCTTCAACCCACCCCCACTTGGGCTATCTGTACCTTCACCCCACCCCCACTAGGGCTATCTGTACCTTCACCCCAACCCCACTAGGTCTATCTGTACCTTCACCCCACCCCCACTACGGCTATCTGTACCTTCACCCCACACCCACTAGGACTATCTGTACCTTCACCACACCCCACCCCCACTAGGGCTATCTGTACCTTCTCCCCAACCGACCCACACTAGGGCTATCTGCACCTTCACCCCACCCCCACTAGGGCTATCTGTAACTTCACCCAACCCCCACTAGGGCTATCTGTACCTTCACCCGACCCCCACTAGGGCTATCTGTACCTTCACCCCACCCCCACTAAGGCTATCTGTACCTTCACCCCACCCGACCCCCACTTGGGCTATCTGTACCTTCACCCCACCCCCACTAGGGCTATCTGTACCTTCAACCCACCCCCACTTGGGCTATCTGTACCTTCACCCCACCCCCACTAGGGCTATCTGTACCTTCACCCCAACCCCACTAGGGCTATCTGTACCTTCACCCCACCCCCACTACGGCTATCTGTACCTTCACCCCACACCCACTAGGACTATCTGTACCTTCACCACACCCCACCCCCACTAGGGCTATCTGTAACTTCTCCCCAACCGACCCCCACTAGGGCTATCTGCACCTTCACCCCACCCCCACTAGGGCTATCTGTAACTTCACCCAACCCCCACTAGGGCTATCTGTACCTTCACCCGACCCCCACTAGGGCTATCTGTACCTTCACCCCACCCCCACTAGGGCTATCTGTACCTTCACCCCACCCGACCCCCACTTGGGCTATCTGTACCTTCACCCCACCCCCACTAGGGCTATCTGTACCTTCACCCCACCCCCACCCCCACTAGGGCTATCTGTACCTTCACCCCACCCCCACCCCCACTAGGGCTATCTGTACCTTCACCCCACCCCCACCCCCACTAGGGCTATCTGTACCTTCACCCCACCCCCACTAGGGCTATCTGTACCTTCACCCCACCCCCACTAGGGCTATCTGTACCTTCAACCCACCCCACACCCACTAGTGCTCTCTGTACCTACACACAACCCCCACTAGGGCTATCTGTACCTTCACCCCACCCCCACTAGGGCTATCAGTACCTTCACCCCACCCCCACTAGGGCTATCTGTACCTTCACCCCACCCCCACTAGGGCTATCTGTACCTTCACCCCACCCCCACTAGGACTAACTGTACCTTCACCCCACCCCGACCCCCCACAAGTACTCTCTGTACATTCACCCCACCCCCACTAGGGCTATCTGTACCTTCAACCCACCCCACCCCCACTAGTGCTCTCTGTACCTACACACAACCCCCACTAAGGCTATCAGTAACTTCACCCCACCCCCACTAGGGCTATCTGTACCTTCACCCCACCCCCACTAGGGCTATCTGTACCTTCACCCCACCCCCACTAGGACTAACTGTACCTTCACCCCACCCCGACCCCCCACAAGTACTCTTTGTACATTCACCCCACCCCCACTAGGACTATCTGTACCTTCACCCCAACCCACCCCCACTAAGGCTATCTGTACCTTCACCCCCCCATCGACCCCCACCGCAACTAGGGCTAACTGTACCTTAACCACACACCCACTAGGACTATCTGTACCTTCACCCGACCCCACCCCCACTAGGTCTATCTCTACCTTCACCCCACCCCCACCAGGACTATCTGTACCTTCACCCCACCCCAACCCCACTAGGGCTATCTGTACCTTCACCCCACCCCCTCTAGGACTATCTGTACCTTCACCCCACTCCCACTAGGACTATCTGTACCTTCACACCACCCCACCCCCACTACGTCTATCTGTACCTTCACCCCACCCCACCCCCCACTAGGGCTATCTGTACCTTCACCCCACCCCCACTCGGGCTATCTGTACCTTCAACCCACCCACACAAGGACTATCTGTACCTTCACCCCACCCCCACTAGGACCATCTGTACCTTCACCCCACCCCCGCCAGGACTATCTGTACCTTCACCCCACCCCCACTAGGACTATCTGTACCTTCACCCCACCCCCACTAGGGCTATCTGTACCTTCACCCCACCACCACTATGACTATCTGTACCTTCACCCCAATCCCACTAGGGCTATCTGCACCGTCCCCCCACCCCCACTAGCGCTATCTGTACCTTCAACCCACCCCCACTAGGGCTATCTGTACCTTCACCCCACCCCCACCAGGGCTATCTGTACCTTCACACCACACCACCCCCACAAGGGCTATCTGTACCTTTACCCCACCCCACCACCACTAGGGCTATCTGTACCTTCACCCCACCCCCACTAGGGCTATCTGTACCTTCACCCCACCACCACTAGGGCTATCTGTACCTTCACCCCACCCCACCCCCACTAGGGCTATCTGTACCTTCACCCCTCCCCCACTAGGGCTATCTGTACCTTCAAGCCACCCCACTAGGGCTATCTGTACCTTCACCCCACCCCACCCCCACTAGGACTATCTGTACCTTCACGCCACCCCCACTAGGACTATCTTTACCTTCACCCCCCCCCCCCCCCCACTAGGGCTATCTGTACCTTCACCCCACTCCCACTATGACTATCTGCACTTTCCCCCCACCCCCACTATGACTATCTGTACCTTCACCCCACCCCCACTATGACTATCTGTACCTTCACCCCACCCCCAATAGGGCTATCTGTACCTTCACCCCACCCCCACTAGGGCTATCTGTACCTACACACAACCCCCACTAGGGCTATCTGTACCTTCACCCTACCCCCACCAGGGCTATCTGTACCTTCACCCAACCCCCACTAGGACTATCGGTACCTTCACCCCACCCCCACTAGGACTATCTGTACCTTCACCCCACCCCCACTAGGTCTATCTGTACCTTCACACCCACCCCCACTAGGGCTATCTGTACCTTCACCCCCACCCCCACTAGGACTATCTGTACCTTCACCCCACCCCCAATAGGAAGATCTGTAACTTCACCCGACCCCCACTAGGACTATCTGAACCTTCACCCCATCCCCACTAGGGCTATCTGTACCTTCACCCAACCCCCACTAGGGCTATTTGTACCTTCACCCCACCCCCACTAGGGCTATCTGTACCTTCACCCCACCCATACTAGGGCTATCTGCACCTTCACCCCTTCCCCCACCACCACTAAAGCTATCTGTACCTTCACCCCACCCCCACCACCACTAAGGCTATCTGTACCTTCACCCCACCCGACCCCCACTTGGGCTATCTGCACCTTCACCCCACCCCCACTAGGGCTATCCGTACCTTTACCCCACCCCCACCCCCACTAGGACTATCTGTACCTTCACCCCATCCCCACTAAGGCTATATGTACCTTCACCCCACCCCACCCCCACTAGGACTATCTGTACCTTCACCCCACGCCCACTAGGGCTATCTGTACCTTCACCCCACCCCCACTAGGACTATCTGTACCTTCACCCCAACCCCACTAGGGCTATCTGTACCTTCACCCCACCCCCACTAGTGCTATCTGTACCTTCACCCCAACCCACCCCCACTAGGGCTATCTGTACCTTCACCCCACCCCCACTAGGGCTATCTGTACCTTCACCCCACCCCCACTAAGCCTATCGGTACCTTCACCCCACCCGACCCCCACTAGGGCTATCTGTACCTTCACCCCACCCCCACTAGGGCTATCTGTACATTCACCCCACCCTCACTAGGGCCATCTGTACCTTCACCGCACCCCCACCAGGGCTATCTGTACCTTCAACCCACCCCCACTTGGGCTATCTGTACCTTCACCCCACCCCCACTAGGGCTATCTGTACCTTCACCCCAACCCCACTAGGGCTATCTGTACCTTCACCCCACCCCCACTACGGCTATCTGTACCTTCACCCCACACCCACTAGGACTATCTGTACCTTCACCACACCCCACCCCCACTAGGGCTATCTGTACCTTCTCCCCAACCGACCCACACTAGGGCTATCTGCACCTTCACCCCACCCCCACTAGGGCTATCTGTAACTTCACCCAACCCCCACTAGGGCTATCTGTACCTTCACCCGACCCCCACTAGGGCTATCTGTACCTTCACCCCACCCCCACTAAGGCTATCTGTACCTTCACCCCACCCGACCCCCACTTGGGCTATCTGTACCTTCACCCCACCCCCACTAGGGCTATCTGTACCTTCAACCCACCCCCACTTGGGCTATCTGTACCTTCACCCCACCCCCACTAGGGCTATCTGTACCTTCACCCCAACCCCACTAGGGCTATCTGTACCTTCACCCCACCCCCACTACGGCTATCTGTACCTTCACCCCACACCCACTAGGACTATCTGTACCTTCACCACACCCCACCCCCACTAGGGCTATCTGTAACTTCTCCCCAACCGACCCCCACTAGGGCTATCTGCACCTTCACCCCACCCCCACTAGGGCTATCTGTAACTTCACCCAACCCCCACTAGGGCTATCTGTACCTTCACCCGACCCCCACTAGGGCTATCTGTACCTTCACCCCACCCCCACTAGGGCTATCTGTACCTTCACCCCACCCGACCCCCACTTGGGCTATCTGTACCTTCACCCCACCCCCACTAGGGCTATCTGTACCTTCACCCCACCCCCACCCCCACTAGGGCTATCTGTACCTTCACCCCACCCCCACCCCCACTAGGGCTATCTGTACCTTCACCCCACCCCCACCCCCACTAGGGCTATCTGTACCTTCACCCCACCCCCACTAGGGCTATCTGTACCTTCACCCCACCCCCACTAGGGCTATCTGTACCTTCAACCCACCCCACACCCACTAGTGCTCTCTGTACCTACACACAACCCCCACTAGGGCTATCTGTACCTTCACCCCACCCCCACTAGGGCTATCAGTACCTTCACCCCACCCCCACTAGGGCTATCTGTACCTTCACCCCACCCCCACTAGGGCTATCTGTACCTTCACCCCACCCCCACTAGGACTAACTGTACCTTCACCCCACCCCGACCCCCCACAAGTACTCTCTGTACATTCACCCCACCCCCACTAGGGCTATCTGTACCTTCAACCCACCCCACCCCCACTAGTGCTCTCTGTACCTACACACAACCCCCACTAAGGCTATCAGTAACTTCACCCCACCCCCACTAGGGCTATCTGTACCTTCACCCCACCCCCACTAGGGCTATCTGTACCTTCACCCCACCCCCACTAGGACTAACTGTACCTTCACCCCACCCCGACCCCCCACAAGTACTCTTTGTACATTCACCCCACCCCCACTAGGACTATCTGTACCTTCACCCCAACCCACCCCCACTAAGGCTATCTGTACCTTCACCCCCCCATCGACCCCCACCGCAACTAGGGCTAACTGTACCTTAACCACACACCCACTAGGACTATCTGTACCTTCACCCGACCCCACCCCCACTAGGTCTATCTCTACCTTCACCCCACCCCCACCAGGACTATCTGTACCTTCACCCCACCCCAACCCCACTAGGGCTATCTGTACCTTCACCCCACCCCCTCTAGGACTATCTGTACCTTCACCCCACTCCCACTAGGACTATCTGTACCTTCACACCACCCCACCCCCACTACGTCTATCTGTACCTTCACCCCACCCCCACTAGGGCTATCTGTACCTTCACCCCACCCCCACTTGGGCTATCTGTACCTTCACCCCACCCCCACTAGGACTATCTTTACCTTCACCCCTCCCCCACTAGGACCATCTGTACCTTCACCCCACCCCCGCCAGGACTATCTGTACCTTCACCCCACCCCCACTAGGACTATCTGTACCTTCACCCCACCCCCACTAGGGCTATCTGTACCTTCACCCCACCACCACTATGACTATCTGTACCTTCACCCCAATCCCACTAGGGCTATCTGCACCGTCCCCCCACCCCCACTAGCGCTATCTGTACCTTCAACCCACCCCCACTAGGGCTATCTGTACCTTCACCCCACCCCCACCAGGGCTATCTGTACCTTCACACCACACCACCCCCACAAGGGCTATCTGTACCTTTACCCCACCCCACCCCCACTAGGGCTATCTGTACCTTCACCCCACCCCCACTAGGGCTATCTGTACCTTCACCCCACCCCCACTAGGGCTATCTGTACCTTCACCCCACCCCACCCCCACTAGGGCTATCTGTACCTTCACCCCTCCCCCACTAGGGCTATCTGTACCTTCAAGCCACCCCACTAGGGCTATCTGTACCTTCACCCCACCCCACCCCCACTAGGACTATCTGTACCTTCACGCCACCCCCACTAGGACTATCTTTACCTTCACCCCACCCCCACCCCCACTAGGGCTATCTGTACCTTCACCCCACTCCCACTATGACTATCTGCACTTTCCCCCCACCCCCACTATGACTATCTGTACCTTCACCCCCACCCCCACTATGACTATCTGTACCTTCACCCCACCCCCAATAGGGCTATCTGTACCTTCACCCCACCCCCACTAGGGCTATCTGTACCTACACACAACCCCCACTAGGGCTATCTGTACCTTCACCCCACCCCCACTAGGGCTATCAGTACCTTCACCCCACCCCCACTAGGGCTATCTGTACCTTCACCCCACCCCCACTAGGGCTATCTGTACCTTCACCCCACCCCCACTAGGACTAACTGTACCTTCACCCAACCCCGACCCCCCACAAGTACTCTCTGTACATTCACCCCACCCCCACTAGGGCTATCTGTACCTTCACCCTACCCCCACCAGGGCAATCTGTACCTTCACCCAACCCCCACTAGGACTATCGGTACCTTCACCCCACCCCCACTAGGACTATCTGTACCTTCACCCCACCCCCACTAGGTCTATCTGTACCTTCACACCCACCCCCACTAGGGCTATCTGTACCTTCACCCCCACCCCCACTAGGACTATCTGTACCTTCACCCCACCCCCAATAGGAAGATCTGTAACTTCACCCGACCCCCACTAGGACTATCTGAACCTACACCCCATCCCCACTAGGGCTATCTGTACCTTCACCCAACCCCCACTAGGGCTATTTGTACCTTCACCCCACCCCCACTAGGGCTATCTGTACCTTCACCCCACCCATACTAGGGCTATCTGCACCTTCACCCCACCCCCACCACCACTAAAGCTATCTGTACCTTCACCCCACCCCCACCACCACTAAGGCTATCTGTACCTTCACCCCACCCGACCCACACTTGGGCTATCTGCACCTTCACCCCACCCCCACTAGGGCTATCCGTACCTTTACCCCACCCCCACCCCCACTAGGACTATCTGTACCTTCACCCCATCCCCACTAAGGCTATATGTACCTTCACCCCACCCCACCCCCACAAGGACTATCTGTACCTTCACCCCACGCCCACTAGGGCTATCTGTACCTTCACCCCACCCCCACTAGGACTATCTGTACCTTCACCCCAACCCCACTAGGGCTATCTGTACCTTCACCCCACCCCCACTAGTGCTATCTGTACCTTCACCCCAACCCACCCCCACTAGGGCTATCTGTACCTTCACCCCACCCCCACTAGGGCTATCTGTACCTTCACCCCACCCCCACTAAGCCTATCGGTACCTTCACCCCACGCGACCCCCACTAGGGCTATCTGTACCTTCACCCCACCCCCACTAGGGCTATCTGTACATTCACCCCACCCTCACTAGGGCCATCTGTACCTTCACCGCACCCCCACCAGGGCTATCTGTACCTTCAACCCACCCCCACTTGGGCTATCTGTACCTTCACCCCACCCCCACTAGGGCTATCTGTACCTTCACCCCAACCCCACTAGGGCTATCTGTACCTTCACCCCACCCCCACTACGGCTATCTGTACCTTCACCCCACACCCACTAGGACTATCTGTACCTTCACCACACCCCACCCCCACTAGGGCTATCTGTACCTTCTCCCCAACCGACCCCCATTAGGGCTATCTGCACCTTCACCCCACCCCCACTAGGGCTATCTGTAACTTCACCCAACCCCCACTAGGGCTATCTGTACCTTCACCCGACCCCCACTAGGGCTATCTGTACCTTCACCCCACCCCCACTAAGGCTATCTGTACCTTCACCCCACCCGACCCCCACTTGGGCTATCTGTACCTTCACCCCACCCCCACTAGGGCTATCTGTACCTTCAACCCACCCCCACTTGGGCTATCTGTACCTTCACCCCACCCCCACTAGGGCTATCTGTACCTTCACCCCAACCCCACTAGGGCTATCTGTACCTTCACCCCACCCCCACTACGGCTATCTGTACCTTCACCCCACACCCACTAGGAATATCTGTACCTTCACCACACCCCACCCCCACTAGGGCTATCTGTAACTTCTCCCCAACCGACCCCCACTAGGGCTATCTGCACCTTCACCCCACCCCCACTAGGGCTATCTGTAACTTCACCCAACCCCCACTAGAGCTATCTGTACCTTCACCCGACCCCCACTAGGGCTATCTGTACCTTCACCCCACCCCCACTAGGGCTATCTGTACCTTCACCCCACCCGACCCCCACTTGGGCTATCTGTACCTTCACCCCACCCCCACTAGGGCTATCTGTACCTTCACCCCACCCCCACTAGGACTATCTGTACCTTCACGCCACCCCCACTAGGGCTATCTGTACCTTCACCCCACCCCCACTAGGGCTATCTGTACCTTCACCCCACCCCACCCCCACTAGGGCTATCTGTACCTTCACCCCACCCCCACTAGGGCTATCTGTACCTTCGCCCCATCCCACCCCCACTAGGGCTATCTGTACCTTCACCCCACCCCCACCCCCACTAGGGCTATCTGTACCTTCACCCCACCCCCACTATGACTATCTGTACATTCACCCCACCCCCACTAGGGCTATCTGTACCTTCACCCCACCCCCACTATGACTATATGTACCTTCACCCCACCCCCACTAGGGCTATCTGTACCTTCACCCCACCCCCACCCCCACTAGGGCTATCTGTACCTTCACCCCACCCCCACCCCCACTAGGGCTATCTGTAACTTCACCCCACCCCCACCCCCACTAGGGCTATCTGTACCTTCACCCCACCCCCACCCCCACTAGGGCTATCTGTACCTTCACCCCACTCCCACTATGACTATCTGCACTTTCCCCCCACCCCCACTATGACTATCTGTACCTTCACCCCACCCCCACTATGACTATCTGTACCTTCACCCCACCCCCACTAGGGCTATCTGTACCTTCACCCCACCCCCACTAGGGCTATCTGTACCTTCACCCCACCCCCACTAGGGCTATCTGTACCTTCAACCCACCCCACCCCCACTAGTGCTCTCTGTACCTACACACAACCCCCACTAGGGCTATCTGTACCTTCACCCCACCCCCACTAGGGCTATCAGTACCTTCACCCCACCCCCACTAGGGCTATCTGTACCTTCACCCCACCCCCACTAGGGCTATCTGTACCTTCACCCCACCCCCACTAGGACTATCTGTACCTTCACCCCACCCCCACTAGGGCTATCTGTACCTTCACCCCACCACCACTATGACTATCTGTACCTTCACCCCAATCCCACTAGGGCTATCTGCACCGTCCCCCCACCCCCACTAGCGCTATCTGTACCTTCACCCCCCCCCCACTAGGGCTATCTGTACCTTCACCCCACCCCCACCAGGGCTATCTGTACCTTCACACCACACCACCCCCACAAGGGCTATCTGTACCTTTACCCCACCCCACCACCACTAGGGCTATCTGTACCTTCACCCCACCCCCACTAGGGCTATCTGTACCTTCACCCCACCCCCACTAGGGCTATCTGTACCTTCACCCCACCCCACCCCCACTAGGGCTATCTGTACCTTCACCCCTCCCCCACTAGGGCTATCTGTACCTTCAAGCCACCCCACTAGGGCTATCTGTACCTTCACCCCACCCCACCCCCACTAGGACTATCTGTACCTTCACGCCACCCCCACTAGGACTATCTTTACCTTCACCCCACCCCCACCCCCACTAGGGCTATCTGTACCTTCACCCCACTCCCACTATGACTATCTGCACTTTCCCCCCACCCCCACTATGACTATCTGTACCTTCACCCCACCCCCACTATGACTATCTGTACCTACACACAACCCCCACTAGGGCTATCTGTACCTTCACCCCACCCCCACTAGGGCTATCTGTACCTACACACAACCCCCACTAGGGCTATCTGTACCTTCACCCCACCCCCACTAGGGCTATCAGTACCTTCACCCCACCCCCACTAGGGCTATCTGTACCTTCACCCCACCCCCACTAGGGCTATCTGTACCTTCACCCCACCCCCACTAGGACTAACTGTACCTTCACCCAACCCCGACCCCCCACAAGTACTCTCTGTACATTCACCCCACCCCCACTAGGGCTATCTGTACCTTCACCCTACCCCCACCAGGGCAATCTGTACCTTCACCCAACCCCCACTAGGACTATCGGTACCTTCACCCCACCCCCACTAGGACTATCTGTACCTTCACCCCACCCCCACTAGGTCTATCTGTACCTTCACACCCACCCCCACTAGGGCTATCTGTACCTTCACCCAACCCCCACTAGGACTATCTGTACCTTCACCCCACCCCCAATAGGAAGATCTGTAACTTCACCCGACCCCCACTAGGACTATCTGAACCTTCACCCCATCCCCACTAGGGCTATCTGTACCTTCACCCAACCCCCACTAGGGCTATTTGTACCTTCACCCCACCCCCACTAGGGCTATCTGTACCTTCACCCCACCCATACTAGGGCTATCTGCACCTTCACCCCACCCCCACCACCACTAAAGCTATCTGTACCTTCACCCCACCCCCACCACCACTAAGGCTATCTGTACCTTCACCCCACCCGACCCCCACTTGGGCTATCTGCACCTTCACCCCACCCCCACTAGGGCTATCCGTACCTTTACCCCACCCCCACCCCCACTAGGACTATCTGTACCTTCACCCCATCCCCACTAAGGCTATATGTACCTTCACCCCACCCCACCCCCACTAGGACTATCTGTACCTTCACCCCACGCCCACTAGGGCTATCTGTACCTTCACCCCACCCCCACTAGGACTATCTGTACCTTCACCCCAACCCCACTAGGGCTATCTGTACCTTCACCCCACACCCACTAGTGCTATCTGTACCTTCACCCCAACCCACCCCCACTAGGGCTATCTGTACCTTCACCCCACCCCCACTAGGGCTATCTGTACCTTCACCCCACCCCCACTAAGCCTATCGGTACCTTCACCCCACCCGACCCCCACTAGGGCTATCTGTACCTTCACCCCAACCCCACTAGGGCTATCTGTACATTCACCCCACCCTCACTAGGGCCATCTGTACCTTCACCGCACCCCCACCAGGGCTATCTGTACCTTCAACCCACCCCCACTTGTGCTATCTGTACCTTCACCCCACCCCCACTAGGGCTATCTGTACCTTCACCCCAACCCCACTAGGGCTATCTGTACCTTCACCCCACCCCCACTACGGCTATCTGTACCTTCACCCCACACCCACTAGGACTATCTGTACCTTCACCACACCCCACCCCCACTAGGGCTATCTGTACCTTCTCCCCAACCGACCCCCACTAGGGCTATCTGCACCATCACCCCACCCCCACTAGGGCTATCTGTAACTTCACCCAACCCCCACTAGGGCTATCTGTACCTTCACCCGACCCCCACTAGGGCTATCTGTACCTTCTCCCCACCCCCACTAAGGCTATCTGTACCTTCACCCCACCCGACCCCCACTTGGGCTATCTGTACCTTCACCCCACCCCCACTAGGGCTATCTGTACCTTCAACCCACCCCCACTTGGGCTATCTGTACCTTCACCCCACCCCCACTAGGGCTATCTGTACCTTCACCCCAACCCCACTAGGGCTATCTGTACCTTCACCCCACCCCCACTACGGCTATCTGTACCTTCAGCCCACACCCACTAGGACTATCTGTACCTTCACCACACCCCACCCCCACTAGGGCTATCTGTAACTTCTCCCCAACCGACCCCCACTAGGGCTATCTGCACCTTCACCCCACCCCCACTAGGGCTATCTGTAACTTCACCCAACCCCCACTAGGGCTATCTGTACCTTCACCCGACCCCCACTAGGGCTATCTGTACCTTCACCCCACCCCCACTAGGGCTATCTGTACCTTCACCCCACCCGACCCCCACTTGGGCTATCTGTACCTTCACCCCACCCCCACTAGGGCTATCTGTACCTTCACCCCACCCCCACTAGGACTATCTGTACCTTCACGCCACCCCCACTAGGGCTATCTGTACCTTCACCCCACCCCCACTAGGGCTATCTGTACCTTCACCCCACCCCACCCCCACTAGGGCTATCTGTACCTTCACCCCACCCCCACTAGGGCTATCTGTACCTTCACCCCATCCCACCCCCACTAGGGCTATCTGTACCTTCACCCCACCCCCACCCCCACTAGGGCTATCTGTACCTTCACCCCACCCCCACTATGACTATCTGTACCTTCACCCCACCCCCACTAGGGCTATCTGTACCTTCACCCCACCCCCACTATGACTATATGTACCTTCACCCCACCCCCCACTAGGGCTATCTGTACCTTCACCCCACCCCCACCCCCACTAGGGCTATCTGTACCTTCACCCCACCCCCACCCCCACTAGGGCTATCTGTACCTTCACCCCACCCCACCCCCACTAGGGCTATCTGTACCTTCACCCCACCCCCACCCCCACTAGGGCTATCTGTACCTTCACCCCACTCCCACTATGACTATCTGCACTTTCCCCCCACCCCCACTATGACTATCTGTACCTTCACCCCACCCCCACTATGACTATCTGTACCTTCACCCCACCCCCACTAGGGCTATCTGTACCTTCACCCCACCCCCACTAGGGCTATCTGTACCTTCACCCCACCCCCACTAGGGCTATCTGTACCTTCACCCCACCCCACCCCCACTAGGGCTCTCTGTACCTACACACAACCCCCACTAGGGCTATCTGTACCTTCACCCCACCCCCACTAGGGCTCTCTGTACCTTCACCCCACCCCCACTAGGGCTATCTGTACCTTCACCCCACCCCCACTAGGGCTATCTGTACCTTCACCCCACCCCCACTAGGACTAACTGTACCTTCACCCCACCCCGACCCCCCACAAGTACTCTCTGTACATTCACCCCACCCCCACTAGGGCTATCTGTACCTTCAACCCACCCCACCCCCACTAGTGCTCTCTGTACCTACACACAACCCCCACTAAGGCTATCAGTAACTTCACCCCACCCCCACTAGGGCTATCTGTACCTTCACCCCCACCCCCACTAGGGCTATCTGTACCTTCACCCCACCCCCACTAGGACTAACTGTACCTTCACCCCACCCCGACCCCCCACAAGTACTCTTTGTACATTCACCCCACCCCCACTAGGACTATCTGTACCTTCACCCCAACCCACCCCCACTAAGGCTATCTGTACCTTCACCCCCCCATCGACCCCCACCGCAACTAGGGCTAACTGTACCTTAACCACACACCCACTAGGACTATCTGTACCTTCACCCGACCCCACCCCCACTAGGTCTATCTCTACCTTCACCCCACCCCCACCAGGGCTATCTGTACCTTCACCCCACCCCACCCCCACTAGGGCTATCTGTACCTTCACCCCACCCCCTCTAGGACTATCTGTACCTTCACCCCACTCCCACTAGGACTATCTGTACCTTCACACCACCCCACCCCCACTACGTCTATCTGTACCTTCACCCCACCCCCACTAGGGCTATCTGTACCTTCACCCCACCCCCACTTGGGCTATCTGTACCTTCACCCCACCCCCACTAGGACTATCTTTACCTTCACCCCTCCCCCACTAGGACCATCTGTACCTTCACCCCACCCCCGCCAGGACTATCTGTACCTTCACCCCACCCCCACTAGGACTATCTGTACCTTCACCCCACCCCCACTAGGGCTATCTGTACCTTCACCCCACCACCACTATGACTATCTGTACCTTCACCCCAATCCCACTAGGGCTATCTGCACCGTCCCCCCACCCCCACTAGCGCTATCTGTACCTTCACCCCACCCCCACTAGGGCTATCTGTACCTTCACCCCACCCCCACCAGGGCTATCTGTACCTTCACACCACACCACCCCCACAAGGGCTATCTGTACCTTTACCCCACCCCACCACCACTAGGGCTATCTGTACCTTCACCCCACCCCCACTAGGGCTATCTGTACCTTCACCCCACCCCACCCCCACTAGGGCTATCTGTACCTTCACCCCTCCCCCACTAGGGCTATCTGTACCTTCAAGCCACCCCACTAGGGCTATCTGTACCTTCACCCCACCCCACCCCCACTAGGACTATCTGTACCTTCACGCCACCCCCACTAGGACTATCTTTACCTTCACCCCACCCCCACCCCCACTAGGGCTATCTGTACCTTCACCCCACTCCCACTATGACTATCTGCACTTTCCCCCCACCCCCACTATGACTATCTGTACCTTCACCCCACCCCCACTATGACTATCTGTACCTTCACCCCACCCCCACTAGGGCTATCTGTACCTTCACCCCACCCCCACTAGGGCTATCTGTACCTACACACAACCCCCACTAGGGCTATCTGTACCTTCACACCACCCCCACTAGGGCTATCAGTACCTTCACCCCACCCCCACTAGGGCTATCTGTACCTTCACCCCACCCCCACTAGGGCTATCTGTACCTTCACCCCACCCCCACTAGGACTAACTGTACCTTCACCCCACCCCGACCCCCCACAAGTACTCTCTGTACATTCACCCCACCCCCACTAGGGCTATCTGTACCTTCAACCCACCCCACCCCCACTAGTGCTCTCTGTACCTACACACAACCCCCACTAAGGCTATCAGTAACTTCACCCCACCCCCACTAGGGCTATCTGTACCTTCACCCCACCCCCACTAGGGCTATCTGTACCTTCACCCCACCCCCACTAGGACTAACTGTACCTTCACCCCACCCCGACCCGCCACAAGTACTCTTTGTACATTCACCCCACCCCCACTAGGACTATCTGTACCTTCACCCCAACCCACCCCCACTAAGGCTATCTGTACCTTCACCCCCCCATCGACCCCCACCGCAACTAGGGCTAACTGTACCTTAACCACACACCCACTAGGACTATCTGTACCTTCACCCGACCCCACCCCCACTAGGTCTATCTCTACCTTCACCCCACCCCCACCAGGACTATCTGTACCTTCACCCCACCCCACCCCCACTAGGGCTATCTGTACCTTCACCCCACCCCCTCTAGGACTATCTGTACCTTCACCCCACTCCCACTAGGACTATCTGTACCTTCACACCACCCCACCCCCACTACGTCTATCTGTACCTTCACCCCACCCCCACTAGGGCTATCTGTACCTTCACCCCACCCCCACTTGGGCTATCTGTACCTTCACCCCACCCCCACTAGGACTATCTTTACCTTCACCCCTCCCCCACTAGGACCATCTGTACCTTCACCCCACCCCCGCCAGGACTATCTGTACCTGCACCCCACCCCCACTAGGACTATCTGTACCTTCACCCCACCCCCACTAGGGCTATCTGTACCTTCACCCCACCACCACTATGACTATCTGTACCTTCACCCCAATCCCACTACGGCTATCTGCACCGTCACCCCACCCCCACTAGCGCTATCTGTACCTTCACCCCACCCCCACTAGGGCTATCTTTACCTTCACACCACCCCCACCAGGGCTATCTGTACCTTCACACCACACCACCCCCACTAGGGCTATCTGTACCTTTACCCCACCCCACCACCACTAGGGCTATCTGTACCTTCACCCCACCCCCACTAGGGCTATCTGTACCTTCACCCCACCCCCACTAGGGCTATCTGTACCTTCACCCCACCCCACCCCCACTAGGGCTATCTGTACCTTCACCCCTCCCCCACTAGGGCTATCTGTACCTTCAAGCCACCCCACTAGGGCTATCTGTACCTTCACCCCACCCCACCCCCACTAGGACTATCTGTACCTTCACGCCACCCCCACTAGGACTATCTTTACCTTCACCCCACCCCCACTAGGACTATCTGTACCTTTACCCCACCCCACTAGGGCTATCTGTACCTTCACCCCACCCCACCCCCAGTAGGGCTCTCTGTACCTACACACAACCCCCACTCGGGCTCTCTGTACCTTCACCCCACCCCCACTAGGGCTCTCTGTACCTACACACAACCCCCACTAGGACTATCTGTACCTTCACCCCACCCACACTAGGGCTATCTGTACCTTCACCCCACCCCCACTAGGACTATCTGTACCTTCACCCCACCCCGACCCCCACAATTACTCTCTGTACATTCACCCCACCCCCACTAGGACTATCTGTACCTTCACACCAACCCACCCTCACTAAGGCTATCTGTACCTTCACCCCCCCATCGACCCCACCCCAACTAGGGCTAACTGTACCATAACCCCACACCCACTAGGGCTATCTCTACCTTCACCCCACCCCCACTAGGGCTATCTGTACCTTCACCCCACCCCCACTATGACTATCTGTACCTTCACCCCACCCCCACGAGGGCTATCTGTACCTTCACCCCACCCCTACTAGGGCTATCTGTACCTTCACCCCCTCCCCACCCCCACTAGGGCTATCTGTACCTTCACCCCAACGCACCCACACAAGATCTATCTGTACCTTTTCCCCACCCAACCCCCACTAGGGCTATCTGTACCTTTCCCCCACCCAACCCCCACTAGGACTATCTGTACCTTCAAACCACCCCACATGCACTAGGGCTATCTTTACCTTCACCCCACCCCACCCCACTAGGGCTATCTGTACATTCAACCCACCCCCACAAGGGCTATCTGTACATTCACCCCACCCCCAATAGGGCTATCTGTACCTTCACCCCACCCCCCAATAGGGCTATCTGTACCTTCACCCCACCCCACCCCCACTAGGTCTATCTGTACCTTCACCCCACCCCCACTAGGGCTATCTGTAACTTCACCCCACCCCCACTAGGGCTATCTGTACCTTCCCCCAACCCCACCCCCAAAAGAGCTATTTGTACCTTCACCCCACCCCAACAAGGGCTATCTGTACCTTCACCCCACCCCACCCCCACATGGACTATCTGTACCTTCACCCCACCGCCACTAGGGCTACCTGTACCTTCACCCCACCCCACCCCCTCTAGGACTATCTGTACCTTCACCCCATCCCCGTCTAGGACTATCTGTACCTTCACCCCACACCCACTAGGGATATCTGTACCTTCACCCCACGCCCACTAGGGCTATCTGTACCTTCACCCCACCCCCACTCGGGCTATCTGTACCTTCACCCCACTCCCAATAGGGCTATCTGTACCTTCCCGCAACCCCCTTCCAAAAGGGCTATTTGTACCTTCACCCCACCCCCACAAGGGCTATCTGTACCTTCACCCCACCGCCACTAGGGCTACCTGTACCTTCACCCCACCCCACCCCCACTAGGACTATCTGTACCTTCACCCCATCCCCGTCTAGGACTATCTGTACCTTCACCCCACACCCACTAGGGATATGTGTGCCTTCACCCCAATCCCACTAGGGCTATCTTTACCTTCACCCCACCCTCACTAGGGCTATCTGTACCTTCACCCCACCCCCACTAGGGCTATCTGTACCTTCACCCCTCCCCACATCCACTAGGTCTATCTGTACCTTCACACCACCCCAACCCCCACTTGGTTTATCTGTACCTTCACCCCAACCCACCCACACTAGTTCTATCTCTACCTTTCCCCTACCCAACCCCCACTAGGACTATCTGTACCTTCAACCAACCCCAACCCCATAGGACTATCTGTACTTTCAAACCACCCCACCTGCACTAGGGCTATCTGTACCTTCACCCCACCCCCACTAGGGCTATCTGTACCTTCACCCCACCCCCACTAGGACTATCTGTACCTTCACTCCACCCCACCCCCACTACGGCTATCTGTACATTCACACCATCCCACCCGCACTGGGGCTATCTGTACCTTCACCCCACCCCCACCAGTGCTATCTGTACCTTCACCCCACCCCAACCACAATAGGGCTATCTGTACCTTCACCCCACCCCCAATAGGGCTATCTGTACCTTCTCCCAACCCCAAACCCCACAAGTGCTATCTG
This sequence comes from Carcharodon carcharias, assembly GCF_017639515.1. Taxonomy (NCBI): domain Eukaryota; kingdom Metazoa; phylum Chordata; class Chondrichthyes; order Lamniformes; family Lamnidae; genus Carcharodon; species Carcharodon carcharias. The sequence continues at coordinate 2,790,548 of NC_054506.1, forward strand.
TACCTTCACCCCACCCCCTCTAGGACTATCTGTACCTTCACCCCATCCCCGTCTAGGACTATCTGTACCTTCACCCCACACCCACTAGGGATATCTGTACCTTCACCCCACGCCCACTAGGGCTATCTGTACCTTCACCCCACCCCCACTCGGGCTATCTGTACCTTCACCCCACTCCCAATAGGGCTATCTGTACCTTCCCGCAACCCCCTTCCAAAAGGGCTATTTGTACCTTCACCCCACCCCCACAAGGGCTATCTGTACCTTCACCCCACCGCCGCTAGGGCTACCTGTACCTTCACCCCACCCCACCCCCACTAGGACTATCTGTACCTTCACCCCATCCCCGTCTAGGACTATCTGTACCTTCACCCCACACCCACTAGGGATATGTGTGCCTTCACCCCAATCCCACTAGGGCTATCTTTACCTTCACCCCACCCTCACTAGGGCTATCTGTACCTTCACCCCACCCCCACTAGGGCTATCTGTACCTTCACCCCACCCCACATCCACTAGGTCTATCTGTACCTTCACACCACCCCAACCCCCACTTGGTTTATCTGTACCTTCACCCCAACCCACCCACACTAGTTCTATCTCTACCTTTCCCCTACCCAACCCCCACTAGGACTATCTGTACCTTCAACCAACCCCAACCCCAAAGGACTATCTGTACCTTCAAACCACCCCACCTGCACTAGGGCTATCTGTACCTTCACCCCACCCCCACTAGGGCTATCTGTACCTTCACCCCACCCCCACTAGGACTATCTGTACCTTCACTCCACCCCACCCCCACTACGGCTATCTGTACATTCACACCATCCCACCCGCACTGGGGCTATCTGTACCTTCACCCCACCCCCACCAGTGCTATCTGTACCTTCACCCCACCCCAACCACAATAGGGCTATCTGTACCTTCACCCCACCCCCAATAGGGCTATCTGTACCTTCTCCCAACCCCACCCCCACAAGGGCTATCTGTACCTTCACCCCACACCCTCTAGGACTATCTGTACCTTCCCCCCACCCCACCTCCACTAGGTATATCTGTACCTTCACCCCACCCCACCCCCACTAAGGCTATCTGTACCTTCACCCCACCCCCACAAGGGCTATCTGTACCTTCACCCCACCCCACCCCCACATGGACTATCTGTACCTTCACCCCACCGCCACTAGGGCTACCTGTACCTTCACCCCACCCCACCCCCTCTAGGACTATCTGTACCTTCACCCCATCCCCGTCTAGGACTATCTGTACCTTCACCCCACACCCACTAGGGATATCTGTACCTTCACCCCACGCCCACTAGGGCTATCTGTACCCTCACCCCACCCCCACTCGGGCTATCTGTACCTTCACCCCACTCCCAATAGGGCTATCTGTACCTTCCCGCAACCCCCTTCCAAAAGGGCTATTTGTACCTTCACCCCACCCCCACAAGGGCTATCTGTACCTTCACCCCACCGCCACTAGGGCTACCTGTACCTTCACCCCACCCCACCCCCACTAGGACTATCTGTACCTTCACCCCATCCCCGTCTAGGACTATCTGTACCTTCACCCCACACCCACTAGGGATATGTGTGCCTTCACCCCAATCCCACTAGGGCTATCTTTACCTTCACCCCACCCTCACTAGGGCTATCTGTACCTTCACCCCACCCCCACTAGGGCTATCTGTACCTTCACCCCTCCCCACATCCACTAGGTCTATCTGTACCTTCACACCACCCCAACCCCCACTTGGTTTATCTGTACCTTCACCCCAACCCACCCACACTAGTTCTATCTCTACCTTTCCCCTACCCAACCCCCACTAGGACTATCTGTACCTTCAACCAACCCCAACCCCATAGGACTATCTGTACTTTCAAACCACCCCACCTGCACTAGGGCTATCTGTACCTTCACCCCACCCCCACTAGGGCTATCTGTACCTTCACCCCACCCCCACTAGGACTATCTGTACCTTCACTCCACCCCACCCCCACTACGGCTATCTGTACATTCACACCATCCCACCCGCACTGGGGCTATCTGTACCTTCACCCCACCCCCACCAGTGCTATCTGTACCTTCACCCCACCCCAACCACAATAGGGCTATCTGTACCTTCACCCCACCCCCAATAGGGCTATCTGTACCTTCTCCCAACCCCAAACCCCACAAGTGCTATCTGTACCTTCACCCCACCCCCTCTAGGACTATCTGTACCTTCACCCCATCCCCGTCTAGGACTATCTGTACCTTCACCCCACACCCACTAGGGATATCTGTACCTTCACCCCACGCCCACTAGGGCTATCTGTACCTTCACCCCACCCCCACTCGGGCTATCTGTACCTTCACCCCACTCCCAATAGGGCTATCTGTACCTTCCCGCAACCCCCTTCCAAAAGGGCTATTTGTACCTTCACCCCACCCCCACAAGGGCTATCTGTACCTTCACCCCACCGCCACTAGGGCTACCTGTACCTTCACCCCACCCCACCCCCACTAGGACTATCTGTACCTTCACCCCATCCCCGTCTAGGACTATCTGTACCTTCACCCCACACCCACTAGGGATATGTGTGCCTTCACCCCAATCCCACTAGGGCTATCTTTACCTTCACCCCACCCTCACTAGGGCTATCTGTACCTTCACCCCACCCCCACTAGGGCTATCTGTACCTTCACCCCACCCCACATCCACTAGGTCTATCTGTACCTTCACACCACCCCAACCCCCACTTGGTTTATCTGTACCTTCACCCCAACCCACCCACACTAGTTCTATCTCTACCTTTCCCCTACCCAACCCCCACTAGGACTATCTGTACCTTCAACCAACCCCAACCCCAAAGGACTATCTGTACCTTCAAACCACCCCACCTGCACTAGGGCTATCTGTACCTTCACCCCACCCCCACTAGGGCTATCTGTACCTTCACCCCACCCCCACTAGGACTATCTGTACCTTCACTCCACCCCACCCCCACTACGGCTATCTGTACATTCACACCATCCCACCCGCACTGGGGCTATCTGTACCTTCACCCCACCCCCACCAGTGCTATCTGTACCTTCACCCCACCCCAACCACAATAGGGCTATCTGTACCTTCACCCCACCCCCAATAGGGCTATCTGTACCTTCTCCCAACCCCACCCCCACAAGGGCTATCTGTACCTTCACCCCACACCCTCTAGGACTATCTGTACCTTCCCCCCACCCCACCTCCACTAGGTATATCTGTACCTTCACCCCACCCCACCCCCACTAAGGCTATCTGTACCTTCACCCCACCCCCACAAGGGCTATCTGTACCTTCACCCCACCGCCACTAGGGCTATCTGTACCTTCACCCCACCCCCACAAGGGCTATCTGTACCTTCACCCCACCGCCACTAGGGCTATCTGTACCTTCACCCCACCCCACCCCCACTAGGGCTATCTGTACGTTCACCCCACCCCCCAACTAGGGATATGTGTGCCTTCACCCCAATCCCACTAGGGCTACCTGTACCTTCACCCCACCCCACCCCCACTAGGACTATCTGTACCTTCACCCCATCCCCGTCTAGGACTATCTGTACCTTCACCCCACACCCACTAGGGATATGTGTGCCTTCACCTCAATCCCACTAGGGCTATCTGTACCTTCACCCCAACCCCCACTAGGGCTATCTGTACCTTCACCCCACCCCACTTCCACTAGGTCTATCTGTACCTTCACACCACCCACACCCCCCACTTGGTTTATCTGTACCTTCTCCCCAACCGACCCACATTAGTTCTATCTGTACCTTTCCCCTACCCAATCCCCACTAGGTCTATCTGTACCTTCAACCAACCCCAACCCCATAGGACTATCTGTACCTTCAACACACCCCACCCGCACTAGGGCTATCTTTACCTTCACCCCACCTTCACTAGGTCTAACTGTACCTTCACCCCCACCCCACACCCACTACGGCTATCTGTACATTCACACCATCGCACCCGCACAGGGACTATCTGTACCTTCCCCCCACCCCCACCAGTGCTATCTGTACCTTCACCCAACCCCACCCCCACAAGGGCTATCTGTACCTTAACCCCAACCCCCCCCCACTAGGTATATCTGTACCTTCTCCCCACCCCACCTCCTCTAGGTCTATCTGTACCTTCACCCCACCCCACCCCACTAGGGCTATCTGTACCTTCACCCCACCACCACTAGGGCTATCTGTACCTTCACCCCACCCCCACTAGGGCTATCTGTACCTTCACCACACCCCACCCCAACTAGGGCTATCTGTACCTTCACCCCACCCCCACTAGGGCTATCTGTACCTTTACCCCACACCACCCCCACTACGGCTATCTGTACCTTCACCCCACCCCACCCCGACTAGGACTATCTGTACCTTCACCCCACCCCACCCCCCACTAGGGCTATCTGTACCTTCACCCCTCCCCCACTAGGGCTATCTGTACCTTTACCCCACCCCACCCCCACTACGGCTATCTGTACCTTCACCCCACCCCCACTAGGGCTATCTGTACCTTCACCCCACCCCCACTAGGGCTATCTGTACCTTCACCCCACCCCACCCACACTACGGCTATCTGTACCTTCACCCCACCCCACCCTGACTAGGACTATCTGTACCTTCACCCCACCCCACCCCCACTAGGGCTATCTGTACCTTCACCCCACCCCCACTTGGGCTATCTGTACCTTCACCCCTCCCCCACTAGGACTATCTTTACCTTCGCCCCACCCCCACTCGGACTATCTGTACCTTCACCCCACCCGAGCCAACTAGGGCTATCTGTACCTTTACCCGACCCCCACTAGGGCTATCTGTACCTTCACCCCACCCCCACTAAGGCTATATGTACCTTCACCCCACCCGACCCCCAGTAGGGTTATCTGTACCTTCACCCCACACCCACTAGGGCTATCTGTACCTTCACCCCACTCCCACTAGGGCTATCTGTACCTTCACCCCACCCCCACTAGGGCTATCTGTACCTTCACCCCACCCCCACTAGTGCTATCTGTACCTTCACACCAACCCACCCCAACTAGGGCTATCTGTGCCTTCACCCCACCCCCACTAGGGCTATCTGTACCTTCACCCCACCCCCACTAAGGCTATCTTTACCTTCACCCCACCCGACCCCCACTAGGGCTATCTGTACCTTCACCCCACCCCCACTAGGGCTATCTGTACCTTCACCCCACCCCTACTAGGACTATCTGTACATTCACCCCACCCCCACTAGGGCTATCTGTACCTTCACGGCACCCCCACTAGGGCTATCTGTACCTTCACCCCACCCCCACTTGGGCTATCTGTACCTTCACCCCACCCCCACTAGGGCTATCTGTACCTTCACCCCACCCCCACTAGGGCTATCTGTACCTTCACCCCACACCCACTAGGACTATCTGTACCTTCACCACACCCCACCCCCACTAAGGCTATCTGTACCTTCACCCCACCCCCACTAGGGCTATCTGTACCTTCACCCCACCCCCACCCCCACTAGGGCTATCTGTACCTTCTCCCCAACCGACCCCCACTAGGGCTATCTGCACCTTCACCCCACCCCCACTATGGCTATCTGTAACTTCACCCCAACCCCACTAGGGCTATCTGTACCTTCACCCCACCCCCACTAAGGCTATCTGTACCTTCACCCGACCCCCACTAGGGCTATCTGTACCTTCACCCCACCCCCACTAAGGCTATCTGTACCTTCACCCCACCCGACCCTCACTAGGGCTATCTGTACCTTCACCCCACCCCCACTTGGGTTATCTGTACCTTCAAACCACCCCCATTAGGACTATCTGTACCTTCACCCCACCCCCACTAGGGCTATCTGTACCTTCACCCCACCCCCACTAGGGCTATCTGTACCTTCACCCCACCCCACCCACAATAGGGCTATCTGTACCTTCACCCCAACACCACTAGTACTATCTGTACCTTCACCCCACCCCGACCCCCACAAGTACTCTCTGTACATTCACCCCACCCCAACTAGGACTATCTGTACCTTCACCCCAACCCACTCCCACTAGGGCTATCTGTACCTTCACCCCCCCATCGACCCCCACCCCAACTAGGGCTAACTGTACCTTAACCCCACACCCACTAGGGCTATCTGTACCTTCACCCCAACCCCACTAGGGCTATCTGTACCTTCACCCCACCCCCACTAGGACTATCTGTACCTTCACCCCACCCCAACCTCACTAGGGCTATCTGTACCTTCACCCCACCCCCACGAGGACTATCTGTACCTTCACCCCACCACACCCCCACTAGGTCTATCTGTACCTTCACCCCACCCCCACTAGTGCTATCTGTACCTTCACCCCACCCGCACTATGACTATCTGTAACTTCACCCCACCCCCACGAGGGCTATCTGTACCTTCACCCCACCCCCACTAGGGCTATCTGTACCTTCACCCCCTCCCCACCCCCACTAGGGCTATCTGTACCTTCACCCCAACGCACCCACACAAGATCTATCTGTACCTTTCCCCCACCCAACCCCCACAAGGGCTATCTGTACCTTTCCCCCACCCAACCCCCACTAGGACTATCTGTACCTTCAAACCACCCCACATGCACTAGGGCTATCTTTACCTTCACCCCACCCCACCCCTCTAGGGCTATCTGTACCTTCACCCCACCCCCAATAGGGCTATCTGTACATTCAACCCACCCCTACAAGGGCTGTCTGTACCTTCACCCCACCCCCACTAGGGCTATCTGTACCTTCACCCCACCCCCCAATAGGGCTATCTGTACCTTCACCCCACCCCACCCCCACTAGGGCTATCTGTACCTTCACCCCACCCCACCCCCACTAGGGCTATCTGTACCTTCACCCCACCCCCAACTAGGGCTATCTGTAACTTCACCCCACCCCCACTAGGGCTATCTGTACCTTCCCCCAACCCCACCCCCAAAAGGGCTATTTGTACCTTCACCCCACCCCCACAAGGGCTATCTGTACCTTCACCCCACCCCACCCCCACATGGACTATCTGTACCTTCACCCCACCCCCACTAGGGCTACCTGTACCTTCACCCCACCCCACACCCTCTAGGACTATCTGTACCTTCACCCCATCCCCGTCTAGGACTATCTGTACCTTCACCCCACACCCACTAGGGATATCTGTACCTTCACCCCACCCCCACTAGGGCTATCTGTACCTTCACCCCACCCCCAATAGGGCTATCTGTACCTTCCCGCAACCCCCTTCCAAAAGGGCTATTTGTACCTTCACCCCACCCCTACAAGGGATATCTGTACCTTCACCCCACCGCCACTAGGGCTACCTGTACCTTCACCCCACCCCACCCCCACTAGGACTATCTGTACCTTCACCCCATCCCCGTCTAGGACTATCTGTACCTTCACCCCACACCCACTAGGGATATGTGTGCCTTCACCCCAATCCCATTAGGCCTATCTTTACCTTCACCCCACCCTCACTAGGGCTATCTGTACCTTCACCCCACCCCCACTAGGGCTATCTGTACCTTCACCCCACCCCACATCCACTAGGTCTATCTGTACCTTCACACCACCCCCACCCCCACTTGGTTTATCTGTACCTTCACCCCAACCCACCCACACTAGTTCTATCTCTACCTTTCCCCTACCCAACCCCCACTAGGACTATCTGTACCTTCAACCAACCCCAACCCCATAGGACTATCTGTACCTTCAAACCACCCCACCTGCACTAGGGCTATCTGTACCTTCACCCCACCCCCACTAGGGCTATCTGTACCTTCACCCCACCCGCACTAGGTCTATCTGTACCTTCACCCCCACCCCACCCTCACTACGGCTATCTGTACATTCACACCATCCCACCCGCACTGGGGCTATCTCTACCTTCACCCCACCCCCACCAGTGCTATCTGTACCTTCACCCCACCCCAACCACAATAGGGCTATCTGTACCTTCACCCCACCCCCAATAGGGCTATCTGTACCTTCTCCCAACCCCACCCCCACAAGGGCTATCTGTACCTTCACCCCACCCCTACTAGGGCTATCTGTACCTTCACCCCACCCCACCTCCACTAGGTATATCTGTATCTTCACACAATCCGGACCCCCACTTGGTCTATCTGTACCTTCACCCCAACCCACCCACACTAGATCTTTCTGTACCTTTCTCCCACCCAACCCCCACTAGGACTATCTGTACCTTCAAACCACCCCACATGCACTAGGGCTATCTTTACCTTCACCCCACCCCACCCCTCTAGGGCTATCTGTACCTTCACCCCACCCTGCCCCACTAGGGCTATCTGTACCTTCACCCCACCCCACCCCCACTAGGGCTATCTGTACCTTCACCCCACCCCCAATAGGGCTATCTGTACCTTCCCACAACCCCACAAGGGCTATCTGTACCTTCACCCCACCCCCACTAGGGCTATCTCTACCTTCACCCCACTCCCACTAGGGCTATCTGTACCTTCACCCCAACCCCACTAGGGCTATCTGTATCTTCACCGCTCCACACCCCCACTAGGACTATCTGTACCTTCACCCCATCCCCGTCTAGGACTATCTGTACCTTCACCCCCACCTCCACTAGGTCTATCTGTACCTTCACACCACCCCCACCCCCACTTGGTCTATCTGTACCTTCACCCCAACCCACCCACACTAGTTCTATCTGTACCTTTCCCCTAACCAACCCCCTCTAGGACTATCTGTACCTTCAACCAACCCCAACCCCATAGGCCTATCTGTACCTTCAACCCACCCCACCCGCACTAGGGCTATCTGTACCTTCACCCCACCCCCACTAGGGCTATCTGTACCTTCACCCCACACCACTAGGGCTATCTGTACCTTCACCCCACCCCCACTAGGGCTATCTGTACCTTCACCCCACACCACTAGGGCTATCTGTACCTTCACCCCACCCCACCCCACTTGGGCTATCTGTACCTTTGCCCCACTCCCACCCCCACTAGGGCTATCTGTACCTTCACCCCACCCCCACTAGGGCTATCTATACCTTCACCCCACCCCCACTAGGTCTATCTGTACCTTCACCCCCACCCCACCCCCACTACGGCTATCTGTACATTCACACCGTCCCACCTGCACTGGGGCTATATTTATCTTCACCCCACCCTCACCACTGCTATCTGTACCTTCACCCCACCCCAACTCCAATAGGGCTATCTGTACCTTCACCCCACCCCCAATAGGGCTATCTGTACCTTCTCCCAACCCCACCCCCACTCGGGCTATCTGTACCTTCACCCCACCACCCCCCCGACTATCTGTACCTTCACCCCACCCCCGCTAGGGCTATCTGTGTCTTCACCCCACCCCCACTAGGGCTATCTGAACCTTCACCCCACCCCCACTAGGGCTATCTGTACCTTCACCCCACCCCAACCCCACTAGGGATATCTGTACCTTCCTCCAAATCCACCCCCAATTAGGACTATATCTACCTTCACACTCCCTCACCCACACACGGGCTGTCTGTGCATTCACGCCAACCCCACTAGTGCTATATGTACCATCACCCCACCCCACCCCCACTAGGGCTATCTCTACCTTCACCCCACCCCCACTAGGGCTATCTGTACTTTCACCCCACCCCTCCACACCCACTCTAGGGCTATCTGTACATTCACCCCAAACCACCCCCACTAGGTATATCTGTACCTTTCTACCTGTAACTAGCACATTCCTTATGATAATATCACCATCTTCAACACCTCTTTTTTCTTTTTATCTGTGACATTTTTTTGTGATCTCCACCTATCACTGGCACTCGATGCAGCTCTACGTGTCACACCACGAGGGTCCTCGATCAGCATGATTCTCAGCTCCTTCCTCATCCTCCTCGGGACTCTGGGTATGGGTGAGTGACACATCCTGGGGAAGAGAAAGGGGAGGGTGGGGAGGCAGAGACGGGGGTTGGGGGGGGAGAGAGAGAGAGAGAGAGAGAGAAAGAGAGAGGGAGAGACAGAGAGAGAGAGACAGAGAAAGAGAGAGAGACAGAGATAGAGAGAGAGAGAGAGACTGAGACACAGAGAAAGAGACATAGAGAGAAAGAGAGAGAGAGACAGAGATAGAGAGAGAGAGAGACTGAGACACAGAGAAAGAGACATAGAGAGAAAGAGAGAGAGAGACAGAGAGAGAGAGAGAGAGACAGAGAGAGACAGAGAGAGACAGAGAGAGACAGAGAGGGAGAGAGAAAGAGAGAGAGAGAGGGAGAGAGACAGAGAGGCACAGAGAGAGAGGGAGAGACAGAGGGAGAGAGAGAGACAAAGAGAGGCAGAGAGAGAAGAGACTGAGGGAGAGACAGAGAGAGAGACAGAGAGAGTGACAGAGAGAGACTGAAAGAGTGAGGGAGAGCGAGGGAGAAAGAGAGAGAGAGAGACTGAGGGAGAGAT